>NC_053424.1:77317420-77617420 GCF_007990345.1 Gossypium hirsutum | reverse complement strand
ATAAATATTCACATAAACACAATAGTCGATTGTTATTTATCATCTAATTCGACTTTCAATAACCTCAAATTATAAACAATATTCAATTCCCTAATTAGGATATCAATTGACAACTTCACAAACAAAGATTAATAAGCTTAGGGCTTATCTAATAACCATTTATAATTTAAAACTTCAAACGTTCGAAATCTAACATTTTACCCACATGGCCGAATACATGCTTTGCCCCAACTAAGGAAATTTATACACTCACAACTCCATCAATTCATTTTCCACTTAATTACATCAATTCAAAGCTCAATTTAATAAGAACATGCTTAATTCAAATAAAACAAATTTCCTTTCCCAAAAGCATATATATACGGCAACTTCAACTTCATACCTCTCAACAATGGATTCAACTTAATCATTCATTAACATTACACTCATTCGGCCATTATATAAGCAAATTTAACATCTAAACAACACCTTCCAAAAGCTATCAAATTATCACAATTTAACAAATTGCGGAATGCACAAAAGTTCAATAATTCATGAATTTAAACCATGGGTTAACTATACAATGCACTTATCAATTTAATTTCATAAACAATTACATAAAAATCACATTAACATACCTTTGATTTATGAAATAACCATGGCCGAATGCCTTGGCTTGTTCTATTTTTCTTTCACTAGTTACGACAATGGGGAAAAGAAAGATGAACACATCTTGTTTTTATCACTCTTTTCTTATTTTAATTATTCTCTATTTCATAATATAAAGCCATTAACTATTATAATGCTAAAATAAAATGCATATATTATCTATCAACCATCATTATGGTCGGCCACTATATTAAAAGTGGTCCATTTGACATGCAAGTCCCCCATGTCAATAATTCATGCATTATTTGGCCACCTTAAAATTCACCTATCACATTTTAAAGTCTTATCACATGAGTCCTTTCTTATAAATTAACACCTAATTGATAAAATCGAGGCACAAAATATTCACACATACAAATTCCACATACAATAAGCACAGAATATAACATCTAATTATTTGCATGACTCGATTTTGTGGTTCCGAAACCACATTTAGGGCTGTCATAGGGGCTCGGAGGAATCCACACACACTGTTTATGTTACAGTTTTGATTATTACTTTTAAATGTTTTTATGTAGGTTGTAGTAAAGCCGTTGTAATTTTTTGGATTTCAAATTTGGAATTTTATTTATTGTTCTTATAATAGCTAGTATTAGAACACGGTTTTCCAAAGCAACTACTATTGTTCAAAACATCACGTATCCGCAATTGTTTTTAAATTAAGATTTCGCAACTGCCAAGATTTTTACAAAGTTGTTAAGAATGTTATTCAGCTAAGGTTTTCTAACAAGGTTTAAAAAGGGTATAAATTTTTAATTATTAAGAAAGGTTTTAAATGGAAACATGGTTTTCGAAAAACACTTCAATGTGACACGCCAGATTCGAGCCAAACTTCTAGGCCAGATTTGGGGTGTTAGATTTAGTGGTATCAGTGCCTGGGTTGCAACAACTCGACTGTGGATTGGGTTTTCAAAGGTTGAATTTTAGAAAATTATTTTCAACCACGTGGTCTGTTTGAAGTATTTCTCTTAAAAAGTGTGGCACACCGAGTCTCCGGCGCCGAATCCGTAAGTCTTCTGAATACTTTTTTCTGTTTAGAAATTGAAATACTGTGGATTCCTTAGATATTGGTCTAAATTTAAATTTGGTATTTAATTTATGTGGATGTGATGTTTGGATATAGAAATTGTATATATGTGTGATAAATATGTGTCTGCTTCAGTGAATAAGTGTTGTATGCATGAGCTGTTTCAAGTTCTAGTTGAAGTGTGATAGTGATAGTAGGATCAGAGTGCGCAGTGGTAGCGTAGTGGGGTAAATGTTACACGACTACCCTGTTAGATGGAAATTTTGGGGACGAAATTTCTTTAAGGGAGGTAGAGTTGTAACACCCTGAATTTGGGCCTAGAGGTTTTGGGCCTTGAGCATGGGAGCAGTTGAAGGCAGCTTATAATATTTTGTTGTGCATGTAAATTTCGTTACTGAAGTCTTGTTTTAGTGTTTAAGTGTGCTGCGAAGTGTTGGAGAAGTCCTGGGTTCAAACCTGGACTCTAGCAAAAATTTTGGTTTAAGGTGAATCAAACCTTAGGTCTAGTAGGTAGGCCTTAAGAATATTGTTGGAGAAATTGTGCCACAAAAAGCCTTGTGGTCTAGTGGAAAAGTAGCGCCACATAAGAGGCAGGAAGGTGGCGTCATAGAGTTGGCAAGGAGGTCCAGGGTTCGAAACTCATGGCAATCAAAGAGCATTGATTTTGCTAATAGGGGGCGGCAAGAGTTTGTGTTGAATTTAAACTCTGATGATGGAGGGATCCCACATCGGGAAGCTAACATAAGAGTGGATGCGAAGCTGGCTTTAACTAGAGAGAACCATGAGGAGAGTAAAGGTACCTTTCTTGGCTGATACCTTTCGCTTTATGGCGTGCTCGTTTGGGTTGGGCGTCGGCTAAGAGTGCTCGGAGCGCGGATTAACTCCAGTCTCCTATCAGGTGTGTATTTCTCACTACTCTAGCTATAGGATGGCTACTTCGGGCCGCGATCGGCTGAAAGGGGCCATGTGGGCCCAATAGGCCTACGGGCCCAATTGGATAAGTTGTTTGATTGCGTAGTAAATGTTGGACTAGGCTAGGTAAATCTCATATCTGTGGCTAAATTTGGGCTAAAAGGGCCACAAAAGTGTGTGGGCCCATTTGGGCCAAGAATGGGCTGTGGGCCCATTCGTATTGTTATCCCTGTTTAGAATACTTTAGTTTACCAAATTACTTAAATACCCTCGACTTGTAAAATTACCAAAGTACCCCCGATTTACAGAATTACTGTTTTACCCTCGATTTACAAAATTACCGAAATAGCCCATTAGGGTAGAAATACCGAAATACCCCTGTAGGGTAGAATTACCGAGATACCCTTGTGGGGTAAAATTACCATTTTGCCCCTAAGGTGTTAAATGACTGTTTTGCCCTTGAGGGCAAGTGACTGACTTGGACTGTGTGGTTGATAGATTTGATTGTGAATATATGTTAGTGACATGAATAACTTAACTGTGATTGTTTGATTCAAATATTGGCATGACATTCTGCATACATGACATGTTGCATGGGTTGGGATTTTGTACGGAGGAAGATTTGATCTGTTAGGATCGCATGGTTGCTTGACGACTGTGGATCCACCGAAGGCTTAAAAGCCGTATATACATACTGATTTGATAAGGTCGCACGGGTCGCCCGAGATGACTGTGGACCGATCGATGGCTGAATGCCGATCATGTTACCGAAGGCTGTGTGCCGTTATTGTAGGCTTCGTATCGATATTGTGGGCTTCGTGCCAATTATAGACCCGTTATCGATGGCTTTGAGCCACGTATTCTGTTAAGTGGCTTTGCAACATTATCTAATTCTGGTGGCTCTACCACAATATTCTGTTATTAGCAGCTTTGTTGCATATTGGTGTGTGGGCTGGGTGGGTTGACTTATTCCCCACATGGTGTGATAGGCTGGTACGGGTGGTGTGATGGCTGGATTAGGTTGGGATTTCATTCACATTCTGATTCTAATTCTGATTCTGTTACCTGATACTGAGTCTGATTCTGTCACTAATTCTGATTCTGATTCTGTCACCTGATTCTGATTCTCATTTTGATTCTAGTTCTGATAATGTTTCTTATTCTGTAATGGGCTAAGGCCTATCTGGTACTGTCTATTATAATGGGCTAAGGCCCAATTGATACTGAAACTGTAAGTAGGGCTGGGGCCAGACTTTTAATTCTTTTATATGACTGACTGTTCCTTTTATATAGTAAGGGATTTCACACGGAGTTTTCGTAAACTCACCCCGTTTATTAACCTTTCAGGTAAATTCCAGCCTTAGACGGATCAGAGCTATGAGGGGCTCGGAGGAAGCCACACACACTTTTTATGTTACAGTTTTGATTATTACTTTTAAATGTTTTTATGTAGGTTGTAGTAAAGCCGTTGTAATTTTTTGGATTTCAAATTTGGAATTTTATTTATTGTTCTTATAATTGCTAGTATTATAACACAATTTTCCAAAGCAACTACTGTTGTTCAAAACATCACGTATCCGTAATTGTTTTTAAATTAAGCTTCCACAACTGCCAAGATTTTTACAAAGTTGTCAAGAATGTTATTCAGCTGAGGTTTTCTAACAAGGTTTAAAAAGGGTAAAAGTTTTTAATTACTAAGAAGGGTTTTTAATGGAAACATGGTTTTCGAAAAACATTTCAATGTGAGACGCCAGATTCGAGCCAAACTTCCAAGCCAGGTTTGGGGTGTTACACGCCCGTGTGGGTAGGCCGTGTGGTCGCACAGGCCTGTGTGGCTTGGGAGACGCCTGTGTCCTCAGACCGTGTAACTCTTTGACTATGACATCATCAACTAAATAAGGTCAGACGGCCAAGTCACACACTCGTGTACTTAGGCCTATGGTGAATTAAATGCCACAAATCAAGTGCAGACCTAACACGGCCTGGGCACACGCCCATGTTCTAAGGCCGTGTCCTTCACACGGCCGTGTCTCTGCCCGTGTGTTTACTAGTAGGCATTCTGTTTTGCATAATTAGGGTGCAGGGGACACATGGTTGGATTATACGCCCATGGGGCGGACCGTGTGGACAATTTCTAGGCTACTTTCCAAGCCATTTGCCACCCTTAAACACTCACATACTTACACTCACTTCATGGCATGCAACATGGCACATTTGATTACTCAAGCATTCACATTCATGGTTAAATTATGACTTGGTAATGTCAACATATCATCTATTCAAACTATCATGCTTTCATATGGTATTCCACACCAATTTCATATTTGTCTATCATCTTTATTGACCTACTTTCAAGTTGCACACTTGCATCACCTTTATTGTCACGCACATTAATCATATTTCATACACCAAACATACATGGCATCCATCAAACTCATTAATCATAAGCAACCATAAGCACATTAAAGCCTAAGCACATTTGCAA
This sequence comes from Gossypium hirsutum, assembly GCF_007990345.1. Classification (NCBI taxonomy): domain Eukaryota; kingdom Viridiplantae; phylum Streptophyta; class Magnoliopsida; order Malvales; family Malvaceae; genus Gossypium; species Gossypium hirsutum. The sequence continues at coordinate 77,612,348 of NC_053424.1, read as the reverse complement.
GTATGCACCAATAATTAGGGCTACAACCCAACTAATCAATATAAGCCACCTCTCATGGCCATATACAAAATAATCATATTACCATCATGAACCAACACATTTGGCTGATCAATATGACAAATAACAAAAAGACCAAGTCTCTATACATGTCATACTCAAATGATGAAACTAGTTATACCCAAATATTCAATTGATAGTGTGATCGAGTCTCCTACTGTAACACCCCGAACCCGAGACCGTCACCGGAGTCGAACACGAGGTGTTAACAGACTTTAAACCACTTATAAAAAAAATTTCCCAGACACTGCCAATCTGCGTACTAGTCGCTTTAAAAATCATATCTTGAGTTCAGAAACTCGGAATCCAGTTCCGTAAATTTTCCCTCAAACTACACTCATATGCCCATATACATATTTTTTTCTAGAATTTTTGGTTGGGCCAATTAGTACAGTTTATTAGTCAAAGTCTCCCATGTTACAGGGATCGACTACACTGACCTTTGCGCATTACGACTTGGATATCTCCCTGTAAAGGGCTTCAATACTGATGTCGTTTGTTTCTATAGAAACTAGACTCAAAGAGAAATCTATACATATATGGCATGACTCCTAATTGTCTCTGGTTAATTTATAATGAATTTCCAAAGTTGAAACAGGGAATCCAGAAACCATTCTGGCCCTGTCTTACGAGAACCTGAATATCTCTTAACATACTGTCCATATGATCGTTTCGTTACTTTCCTATGAAATAGATTCATCAAGGTTCGTTTAAATAATTTATTCACTTTTAATTCCATTCCTACTATTTTAGTGATTTTCCAAATCTACATCACTGCTGCTGTCAGCATCTGCCTTTAAGGTAGACTTTACCTATTTCATAGTTTCCATGATTCAACTAGCCCTTTTAGCATAAATAGCACAAATTATGATAGTGATTAACCATTCCCATGGCCAATCCTTGTTAAGCATATCCACACCTCTCAATAACCATATCCATACCAAATGATTATAACATTATACTCAAACATATATAAGCCATTTTCGCATGGCTATCCAAAATTATACAAGTCCAAAGGGTCCATGACCCCCAACAAAAAGGGTAGTCCTATACATGCCATTTCGAAGTTCAACCAAAATTGTACCAAAAAGGGGGGGCTTTGATAGTGTGGGCGACTTCGACTTCAAAATCCTGAGTCCGATAGCTGGAGAACCAAAATCTATAAAACGGAGAATCAAGGAGACGGAGTAAGCAATTTATGCTTAGTAAGTTTTGAGCAAGGGATTCCAGCACAACAAAAGTATAGCATTCATGTAGCTAAACGGATAATTTCATATGCACAATTTTTCAATATCATACTTACTTCACATTACCAACCCTTTTATTCATACACAAAGATCAACTTAGCCAAAGGCCGGTAGCTCATTTATCAACTGAGCGAATACTTATTTGTAAGGGCTCAACTAATTCAAAGCACATACGAACATACCTCAATGTTGGGATGTTTCAAGCGTATTAACTGAAATTTTTACAGCAAGATCATTCATTCCCAAATCACGTACCTTCGGAATTTAACCGGATATAGCTACTCGTTCAAATGCCTTCGGGACATAGCCCGATTATAGTAACTCGCACAAATGCCTTCGGGACTTAACCCGGATTTAGTAACTCGCACAAATGCCTTCGGGCTTAGCCCGGAATTAGTATCTCGCACAAATGCCTTCGGGCTTAGCCCGGAATTAGTATCTTGCACAAATGCCTTCGGATCTTAGTCCGGATATGGTCACTTAGCACAAAGCCTTCGGGACTTAGCCCGGACATCATTCAAATAACCATGCACATTTAACAATAAATCATAGCACATTCGTATTTCATTTTCGTTAGCAAAACTCAAACACAAGACACTTATCATTCTTGCAATTTCGGCTCAATAGCCACACACAAAGAGCATGATTTTAATTTGCTTAAAACATGATCCAATCAAATCATAATTTAAGCTCTTTTACTCAAGAACTTACCTCGGATGTTGTCGAACGATTCCGATAGCTATTCGACCACTTTTTCCTTCCCTTTATCGGATTTAGTTCCCCTTTGTTCTTGAGCTTAATTAAACAAATAAATTGATTTAATCATTTGAGCATCGAAAAGAGGAACACAAGGCACTTGCCCATATTTATACATTAGACATTAAAGTCACATATGTACGGAATCATGAATCAAACTCAACATTTTAGCTAATTTTCCCCCTTGGCCGAATTTGCTAAGCCAAGACAAAAGCATCAATATGCTTGCCTCTAACCGAATACATGCAACATCAAATCTTCTTCCTATGGCCGAATATGCATGTCTATGTTGGGGCCGATTATATGCTTAATACTTCCTACAAGTATGGTTACTTGTATTGATTATAAATATCATCTTGTTTCAAGCTCAAAACTCGGCTAATACGCATATATACACTAGTAATCAAATACTAACATTTTGCACTTCACCTTACTACCATTTCACATCTATTTTCTACCATGGCCGAATGCATCAAGACACCATACCATTCAATTTTGGTCATGGGTTACACAAAGAACTTGATGTCTAACTCAAAAATGCCAAAAAAGAAAATCCAAGAGTCATCAATCACCATCACATGTATCATTACAAAGCTTTACACTTAGCATGCAAATGACATCAACACAAATCCACCTTAGCTGAAACTTAACTCATCTTCATGCCTCATCACCACAACATCAAACATCAACCAAGAATGATGCATCCATGGCCGAGTGTCATTTCCATCACATAGCAAGATTTAGACCATGGGCTAGGTAGAACTCAAGCTAACAACTAAAACATGCATGCATCTCATGGAACATCATCAAACATACCTTAGCCTAGTTACATGCATGGCCGAACCTCTTCAACCTTTCTTCTTCCTTCCTCCTTAAAATTTTTGGCCAAGGATGAACCAAAGGATGGACACCCTTTTTTTTGTTTTTCTTTCTAGTTTCGGCAAAATGGGGGGGGAGACAACCACACACTTTTTTTTTTTGTTTTCATCATGTTCCCTTTCATTATTTAATTTCCATGCTTATTATTTTATTTTTTCCACCCATGATGCACCAACACAACATGTCTATGACATGTCTTGCCCATCACACTTGGTCTACCATGCTTGTCATGGCCGGCCACTACTAATAGGGGGAAAAATTGACATGCAAGTCCCCCCTTTTTCAACATGCACTAATAGGCCCTTATGCTTTGACCTATCACATTTCAAAATTTTCTCACATAAGTCCTATTTGATAAAATTTACTTACAATTAACAAAATTCAAACACGAAATTTTCACACATGCACATGTACATATAGTGAGCATCAATTATGACGGTTAATTATTTTTATGACTCGGTTTAGTGGTCCCGAAACCACTTCTCGACTAGGGTCAATTTTGGGCTGTCACAACTCTCCCCCACTTAAGAAATTTTCGTCCCCGAAAATCTTACTGGTAAATAAGTTTGGGTATCGTTCTTTCATCGAGCTCTCGGTTTCCCAAGTAGCTTCCTCGATCCCGTGTTTGAGCCATAACACCTTAACTAACGGAACCCTTTTGTTTCACAACTCTTTCACTTCACGAGCTAGGATACGAATCGGTTCTTCTTCATAACTCAAGTCAGATTGAATTTCAACTTCTGAGGGATTAATCACATGTGACGGATCGGATCTATAACGTCGAAGCATCGAAACATGAAAGACATCGTGAATCTTTTCAAGTTCAGGGGGCAAAATCAATCTATACGCAACCGGACCAACTCGTTCGGAGATTTCGTACGGCCCAATGAATCTCGGGCTCAACTTGCCCTTACGGCCAAATCTGAGTACCTTTTTCCAAGGCGAAACTTTAAGAAACACTTTATCTCCCACCTGATCTTCAATGTCTTTTCGTTTCAAATCCGCATACGATTTTTTACGATCTGTGGCTGCCTTCAGACTTTCACGGATTACCTTTACTTTCTGTTCGGCATCTTTAATCAAATCAACTCCAAAAATTTTACTTTCACCGAGCTCGGTCCAAAACAATGGTGTACGGCATTTACGGCCGTACAAAGCCTCGTAAGGTGCCATCTTAATACTTGATTGAAAACTATTGTTGTAAGCGAATTCAATCAAAGGTAAATACCGTTCCCATGAACTACTGAACTCGAGGATGCAACATCTCAACATATCCTCAAGTATCTGAATTATCCGCTCAGATTGACCATCGGTTTGGGGGTGAAAAGCAGTGCTAAAATGCAGCTTGGTTCCCAAAGCTTCTTGCAATTTCCTCCAAAATCGTGAGGTGAATCTCGGATCTCTATCCGACACGATAGAAATAGGTACCCCGTGTAATCTCACAATCTGAGAAACGTACAATTCAGCTAGTTTATCCAATGAAAAATCCGTACGCACGGGGATAAAGTGAGCCGACTTAGTCAGTCTATCGACAACAACCCAAATCGCATCTTTCTTACTTGCTGACAATGGCAGTCCGGACACAAAGTCCATTGTGACTCGATCCCATTTCCACTCAGGTATCATGATCGGCTGAAGTAATCCTGAAGGCACTTGATGTTCCGCTTTCACTTGTTGACATATTAAACATCTCGAAACAAAGTCGGAGATGTCTCGTTTCATACCATGCCACCAAAACCGACGTTTCAAATCGTTGTACATTTTCGTACTCCCCGGGTGAATTGACATTCGGCTACAATGGGCTTCGTTCAGAATCATCGAAATGAGTTCCGAATTCCTTGGAACACACAAACGACTTCTGAACCACAAACAATCATCATCATCAATTTGAAACTCCGATTCCTTGTTCGGAACACACTCAGCCCGTTTTGCAACCAATTCATCATCAACTTTCTGGGCTTCACGAATTTGATGAATCAATAATGGTTTGGCTTTTAATTCAGCTACTAACACATTGTCGGGTAGAACAGACAAGTGCACATTCATCGCTCGTAAAGCAAACAATGATTTCTGGCTTAAGGCGTCCGCAACCACATTAGCCTTTCCCGGGTGGTAATCAATGACAAGCTCGTAATCTTTCAACAACTCAAGCCAACGTCTTTGTCACAGATTTAAGTTTCTTTGAGTCATCAAATATTTGAGACTTTTGTGATCCGAAAATACATGGCACTTTTCACCAAATAAGTAATGTCGCCATATTTTTAAAGCAAATACGATGGCAGCTAGTTCAAGATCATGGGTCGGATAATTTTTCTCATGTGGCTTTAATTGTCTCGACGCATAGGCCATCACTCGACCTTCTTGCATCAATACGCAACCCAACCCAAGTAGGGATGCGTCACTATAAATGACAAACTCTTTGCCTGATTCGGGTTGCACTAAAATTGGAGCTTCAGTCAAATAAGTTTTCAGTTGATCGAAACTTTTTTGACATTTCTCCGTCCATTCGAACTTAGCATCCTTTTGAAGTAGCTTCGTCATTGGTGTGGCTATCATCGAGAAACCTTTTACAAATCGTCGGTAATAACTGGCGAGCCCCAGGAAGCTCCGAACTTCGGTAATATTTCTTGGAGGCTTCCAGTTAAGTATAGTTGAAATTTTGCTCGGGTCAACTCGAATACCCGATGCAGATACCACGTGACCCAAGAAGCTAACCTCTCTTAACCAGAACTCACACTTACTGAACTTAGCATATAACTGCTTATCCCGCAAAATTTGCAACACTAATCTCAGGTGCTCAGCATGTTCGGTCTCATCTCTTGAATAGACCAAGATGTCATCAATGAACACAACTACGAACCGATCCAAATATGGTCTGAAGATCCGATTCATCAAATCCATAAATACCGCAGGGGCATTAGTGAGTCCAAACGGCATCACTAAGAATTCGTAGTGACCATATCTCGTTCTGAAGGCAGTTTTGGGTATGTCCGAATCTCGAATTCGCAACTGATAATAGCCCGATCTCAAATCTATTTTTGAGAACACTGAGGCTCCTTTTAGTTGATCAAACAAATCATCAATACGCAGTAACGGATATTTATTCTTTATCGTCACTTTATTCAGTTGACGATAGTCAATGCACAACCTCATGGTTCCGTCCTTCTTTTTCACGAACAATACTGGTGCACCCCAAGGTGAGAAACTTGGTCGAGCGAAACCTCTATCCGTCAATTCTTGCAACTGAGCTTTCAACTCTTTTAACTCGGTTGGTGCCATACGATACGGAGCTATCAAAATCGGCGTAGTCCCAGGTACAAGCTCAATACCAAACTCTATCTCCCGAACAGGTGGTAAACCCGGTAATTCTTCAGGAAAAACATCCGGGTATTCACAAACCACCGGCACAGATTCGGGTTTCTTTTCTAATTCTTTGTCATCAAGTACATACGCAAGGTATGCTTCGCACCCTTTTCTTACATATTTCTGGGCCAACATTGAGGATATTACAGCTAGCAACCCCTTTAAGTCCGTAGACTCAACTTGGATTATCTCGTTATTTGCGCACCTCAAATCAATAGTCTTGCTTTTGCAATTCACAACTGCATCATGCGCGGTCAGCCAATCCAAACCAAGAATAACATCAAATTCATCAAACGGCAAAAGCATCAAGTCCGCCGGAAAACAGGAACCTCGAATTACTAGGGGACATTTCTTACACACTTTGTCGACAAGCACGTAACGACCCAAGGGATTTGACACCCGAATTACGAACTCATTAGACTCAATAGGTAAAGTCTTACTGGATGCTAAGGTTTCACATATGTAAGAATGAGTAGAACCGGGGTCAATCAAAGCAATTACATTAGTATCAAAGAGAGTAAAAGTACCGGTAATAACATCAGGCGAAGAAGCATCCTCGCGGGCACGTATAGCATAAGCTTTAGCAGGCGCACGAGCCTCGGATCTGGTCGTAGCATCTCTAGATCCTCTCTGACCACCACTAGCATTGCCCGTATTTCCAGATGGTCTACCTCGAGCAGTGGTAGCACCCGGTTTCCCACTCTGATTTTCATTCTGTTCAAACAACCTCGGGTAATCTTTAATGAAGTGGTCAACTGATCTGCACTTGTAACAGGAGCGGTCAGGGAATCTACAACTCCCCGAATGCCATTTACCGCAATATCGACATTTCGTTCTGTCTCGACGTTCATTCCCAACACTGGCGACCGAAGTGCCTCGTGTACCCGCAGGGGGTCGATCACGATCTCGTCTAAAAAGGGCTGAAGTGCCTCTAGACTGGCCCACATCATCTCGAAATTTCTTTGATGCCTGTTGAAGAGACTTTCCCGAAGATCTTTTACGAAACTCTCCAGTTCCCACATCAACTTTTTGTTTTTCTTTTCTAAGCTCTTCGGCTTTACAAGCTCGCTCGACAAGTACTACGAACTCTCGTATTTCAAGAATGCCAACGAACATTTTTATATCTTCATTCAGCCCATCCTCGAAGCGTTTACACATGATAGCCTCGGACGAAACACATTCCCGAGCGTATCTACTGAGTCTAACAAATTTTTGCTCGTAATCAGTAACCGACATAGAACCTTGCTTAAGCTCTAGAAATTCCTTCCGTTTTTGATCAACAAATCTCTGACTGATATACTTTTTCCGAAACTCAGTTTGGAAAAACTCCCAAGTTACTTGCTCTCGGGGCACAACAGAAGTCAGAGTACTCCACCAATAGTAGGCAGAATCGCGTAGCAAGGAGATAGTACACTTTAGGCATTCATCGGGTGTACAAGATAGCTCATCGAGTACCCGGATAGTGTTGTCCAACCAAAATTCAGCTTGCTCGGCATCGTCGCTATCCGTAGCTTTAAATTCAGTAGCCCCATGTTTTCGGATTCTGTCAACTGGGGGCTTATTTGACCTTATTTGGTCAGTTACCGGAGGTATTGTAGGTGCGAGGGTGGTATTTGTCGGGAATGGAGGTTGTGGAACAGCCGTATTAGTTCGAATGTATTGGTTGAACCAATCATTCATCACGCTATAGAAAGCTTGTCTAGCTTCATCATTCGGGTTACTAGCATTAGGTTGAGAGTCCGCCGGCGCTGTCCCTTGTGCGGGAGCAGGCGCTACACTCTCAAGATCATCAGCTACCGCTCGGTCGGGATCGGGATCCATTACTATAAATAAACACATTTACAATTGTCAGAAATCACCACACTATCAAATAATCACATAAAATGGCATGTATAGCTAGACCCAACGCATTACGGTAGTCCTAGAATTGACTAAACCGTAGCTTTGATACCAATCAAATGTAACACCCCGAACCCGAGACCGTCACCGGAGTCGAACACGAGGTGTTAACAGACTTTAAACCACTTATAAAAAAAATTTCCCAGACACTGCCAATCTGCGTACTAGTCGCTTTAAAAATCATATCTTGAGTTCAGAAACTCCGAATCCAGTTCCGTAAATTTTCCCTGAAACTAGACTCATATACCCATCTACATATTTTTTCTAGAATTTTTGGTTGGGCCAATTAGTACAGTTTATTAGTCAAAGTCTCCCATGTTACAGGGATCGACTACACTGACCTTTGCGCATTACGACTCGGGTATCTCCCTGTACAGGGCTTCAATACTGATGTCGTTTGTTTCTATAGAAACTAGACTCAAAGAGGAATCTATAGATATATGGCATGACTCCTAATTGTCTCTGGTTAATTTATAATGAATTTCCAAAGTTGAAACAGGGAATCCAGAAACCGTTCTGGCCCTGTCTTATGAGAACCTGAATATCTCTTAACATATTGTCCATATGATCGTTTCGTTACTTTCCTATGAAAATAGATTCATCAAGGTTCGTTTACATAATTTATTCACTATTTAATTCCATTCCTACTATTTTTAGTGATTTTCCAAATCTACATCACTGCTGCTGTCAGCATCTGCCTTTAAGGTAGACTTTACCTATTTCATAGTTTCCATGATTCAACTAGCCCTTTTAGCATAAATAGCACAAATTATGATAGTGATTAACCATTCCCATGACCAATCCTTGTTAAGCATATCCACACCTCTCAATAACCATATCCATACCAAATGATTATAACATTATACTCAAACATATATAAGCCATTTTCGCATGGCTATCCAAAATTATACAAGTCCAAAGGGTCCATGACCCCCAACAAAAAAGGTAGTCCTATACATGCCATTTCGAAGTTCAACCAAAATTGTACCAAAAAGGGGGGGGGGCTTTGATAGTGTGGGCGACTTCAACTTCAAAATCCCGAGTCCGATAGCTGGAGAACCAAAATCTATAAAACAGAGAATCAAGGAGACGCAGTAAGCAATTTATGCTTAGTAAGTTTTGAGCAAGGGATTCCAGCACAACAAAAGTATAGCATTCATGTAGCTAAACGGATAATTTCATATGCACAATTTTTCAATATCATACTTACTTCACATTACCAACCCTTTTATTCATACACAAAGATCAACTTAGCCAAAGGCCGGTAGCTCATTTATCAACTGAGCGAATACTTATTTGTAAGGGCTCAACTAATTCAAAGCACATACGAAACATACCTCAATGTTGGGATGTTTCAAGCGTATTAACTGAAATTTTTACAGCAAGATCATTCATTCCCAAATCACGTACCTTCGGAATTTAACCGGATATAGCTACTCGTTCAAATGCCTTCGGGACATAGCCCGGTTATAGTAACTCGCACAAATGCCTTCGGGACTTAACCCGGATTTAGTAACTCGCACAAATGCCTTCGGGCTTAGCCCGGAATTAGTATCTCGCACAAATGCCTTCGGGCTTAGCCCGGAATTAGTATCTCGCACAAATGCCTTCGGATCTTAGTCCGGATATGGTCACTTAGCACAAAGCCTTCGGGACTTAGCCCGGACATCATTCAAATAACCATGCACATTTAACAATAAATCATAGCACATTCGTATTTCATTTTCGTTAGCAAAACTCAAACACAAGACACTTATCATTCTTGCAATTTCGGCTCAATAGCCACACACAAAGAGCATGATTTTCATTTGCTTAAAACATGATCTAATCAAATCATAATTTAAGCTCTTTTACTCAAGAACTTACCTCGGATGTTGTCGAACGATTCCGATAGCTATTCGACCACTTTTTCCTTCCCTTTATCGGATTTAGTTCCCCTTTGCTCTTGAGCTTAATTAAACAAATAAATTGATTTAATCATTTGAGCATCGAAAAGAGGAACACAAGGCACTTAGCCCATATTTATACATTAGACATTAAAGTCACATATGTACGGAATCATGAATCAAACTCAACATTTTAGCTAATTTTCCCCCTTGGCCGAATTTGCTAAGCCAAGACAAAAGCATCAATATGCTTGCCTCTAACCGAATACATGCAACATCAAATCTTCTTCCTATGGCCGAATATGCATGTCTATGTTGGGGCCGATTATATGCTTAATACTTCCTACAAGTATGGTTACTTGTATTGATTATAAATATCATCTTGTTTCAAGTTCAAAACTCGGCTAATACGCATATATACACTAGTAATCAAATACTAACATTTTGCACTTCACCTTACTACCATTTCACATCTATTTTCTACCATGGCCGAATGCATCAAGACACCATACCATTCAATTTTGGTCATGGGTTACACAAAGAACTTGATGTCTAACTCAAAAATGCCAAAAAAGAAAATCCAAGAGTCATCAATCACCATCACATGTATCATTACAAAGCTTTACACTTAGCATGCAAATGACATCAACACAAATCCACCTTAGCCGAAACTTAACTCATCTTCATGCCTCATCACCACAACATCAAACATCAACCAAGAATGATGCATCCATGGCCGAGTGTCATTTCCATCACATAGCAAGATTTAGACCATGGGCTAGGTAGAACTCAAGCTAACAACTAAAACATGCATGCATCTCATGGAACATCATCAAACATACCTTAGCCTAGTTACATGCATGGCCGAACCTCTTCAACCTTTCTTCTTCCTTCCTCCTTAAAATTTTGGCCAAGGATGAACCAAAGGATGGACACCCTTTTTGTTGTTTTTCTTTCTAGTTTCGGCAAAATGGGGGGGGGAGACAACCACACACTTTTTTTTGTTTTCATCATGTTCCCTTTCATTATTTAATTTTCATGCTCATTATTTTATTTTTTTCCACCGATGATGCACCAACACAACATGTCTATGACATGTCTTGCCCATCACACTTGGTCTACCATGCTTGTCATGGCCGGCCACTACTAATAGGGGGGGAAAAATTGACATGCAAGTCCCCCCTTTTTCAACATGCACTAATAGGCCCTTATGCTTTGACCTATCACATTTCAAAATTTTCTCACATAAGTCCTATTTGATAAAATTCACTTACAATTAACAAAATTCAAACACGAAATTTTCACACATGCACATGTACATATAGTGAGCATCAATTATGACGGTTAATTATTTTTATGACTCGGTTTAGTGGTCCCGAAACCACTTCCCGACTAGGGTCAATTTTGGGCTGTCACACCTACGTCCTCCGATCCCCAAGCTAGCTTGGCAACACTATAAGAGATGGAAAGAAAAGAGGGTAAGCGTTAAAGCTTAGTAAGTTCACATGCAAAATAACGCTTAGTAAGTTCACATGCAAACAAGATGCAACTTAAACAAGCATTAATCATACATTAAACATAATGAACATAATCTTGCATTTTATTAAATCTCTTAAACTCATTCTTCATATATATATATACATATTCTCACCATAAGTTTATCATATCTCAAGTCATTCTCATGAGTTTGATGTGTATACTTGTGCCCACTTGCACATAATAACTTACTTTCTCGTCTTCGACGTAATCATCAAGTTTACCCATTAACTTCTCTTATAACTACCAGCTGAACACTTGGAATATTATCGGATACATCAGAATCTCTCACCTAAGTGCCTCATATGTAGCCAACGTTACCTCATATCACAAATCACATGTTGCTCACTTTCGAGCTACTCACAGGTCTGTTCATATAAGTTGCCAGGTATGTGCAACATATGCCGGACTACTTAGCCACCGGTAGAATATATGAGACCAGTACCTAGATGCCAAAACATGTGCCACATACATCATGAACTCAAACCATAACTAAATGAGTTCAGATGCTACATATATCATGAACTCAGACAACAGCTCAATGAGTTCAAATCACATGGTTCCTAGTGACATGTCACGTGTATCCTAAACTATTCCTAAGGTTCAAACGGGATTCTTCGATACCACATTTCTGTCAAACTTGCTCCTAATGTCAATTTCAATGCTCATAGCACTAGTCAAATACTCATGAAATAATCAAAGCATAATTCATAATAATATTTAAGCATTAAACACATGGTACAACATCACAATTATTATATATATACTTACCATACATGCAATATTAAAGCATTTAAAGTAAGGTACATGTTGCATAATTTGCAAATGAACTTACCTCGGTAGAAAATGATAGAAATGAGTCTAATCCTCATAAACTTTGTTTTTCCCCCGATCAAGACCCGAATCACGTTTTCTTGATCTATAATGTCAAATTTAACTTGTTCAATACATACATTGTTCCTATCGATCCATAACACATACTTGGTAAAATTATCTTTTTATCCCTAACTTTTTACTTTTTTACACTTTAGTCCTTAGGCCCATAAAATGAAATGCATGCATTTTATTTGTTACCCAAGCTTAGCCGATTCATATTCTAACTCATATCAGCCCATATTTTCTTTTATTTCACATTTTACTACTCATTTTTACACCTTTTACAAACAAGTCCTTTTTAGGTGTTTTCACTAAAAATCACTTAGTAAAAGATGTTTATCCTACATCAAACTTTCATATTCCTCCATTAAACATCAAAATACGACGATGTCACACATGGTTCAAATTTCATACATGAACCCTAGCTCAAAATATGGCTAGAAATAGGTAGATCGATTGATGACAACTTCAAAAATGCAAAGAATAGTAAAAACGAGACTAGGATGCATTTAATTTTGAGCTTGGAAAGTGAAGAAACCCTAGCTATGGCGTCTCTTGGAATTTTAGCACACACATGGAGAACATGAGCAAATATTGCAAGTTTTTCCTTTTTATTCTTCTATATACCAAATGACCAAAATGCCCTTAAGGCCTTTCTTTCAAAATTTTCCTATTCATCCCATTTTTTGTCCAAAATTTTAGAACTTTGTCAAATTGCTATTTAAGGACTTCTAATTAATAATCCAATGCAATTTCGTTCTTGAAGCTTCCAGAAGACAAGTTTTACAACTTATTCAATTTAGTCCCTAAAGTCAAATTGGACACTTTAGGCATAGAATTTCTTCATGAAAATTTCACACAAACATGCAATAATATCATGGATCATCAAATAATTATAAAATAATTATTTTTATTTCAGATTTGTGGTCTCGAAACCACTGTTCCGACTACTCCGTAATTCGGGATGTTACACTATATAACTTGACAATTTCAGAAACTTATATCTCATTCAATCTATCAAGTGAATAACCCATTCATACTAAGATAAAATGTATGAACTTTTTCAAAAAATTGGTGATTACCCAAATAACATCTTTCTTTTTCTAAGACAGGGGTAATCTGGATATAAAATTCATAATAACTTTATCTCATTTCTGTTCTAGTATCATCACTAGCTGTAACAATTCTAAAAGTATCAGTACTTGATATTTAGCTTTAATCTGTTGGCACATTAAATATTTAAACATAATTTCAGAGGCATCACATTTCATTCTGGTTTATCAATACATCTTTTTCAATTTATCATACCTTCTGGATGACAAATATATTACCATTGTGAGTTTTATATAATTTTTTTTGTACAAGCTTTAATTTCTTCAGTCATAGGCTCTATCTCAAAATAACAAACAATCATCAGATTCAAATATGGTATCCTGAATCAGTAATTATTTCACTCTGTACCCATTAAACTTATAACTCATTATCACTTTTCTGAGCTTCACTGGTCTATTGTAAAAACATCAACTTAGCTTTAAGCTCAGCTGAAATTAATCTTTCATTAGACAATAACAATTGAGTATTTATTGCTCATAAAGCAAACAAAGATTTTCTACTCAAAATATTAGCAACTATATTTACTTTTCCTGAATGATAATCAATTACCAAATCAGGGTCTTTCAATAATTCAAATTATCTACTCTGTTTTAGATTCAATTCTTTCTATGCCATTGGATGTTTTAAAGTTTTATGATCAGGACATATATGATATTTTCACCATACAAATGCTGTTACCAAGTTCTCAGTGCAAACACAATAATTGTCAATTCAAAATCATATATCAGGTAATCCTTGTCCTGTAGCTTTATCTGGCTGGAAGTATAGACCATTACTTTTCATTTCTTCATCAAAATACAGTTTAATCTATTCAATGATATATCACTGTAATAATAAATTCCTTACCCGATTCAACTGAACTAGAACTGATGTTTCGGTCATCATGGCTTCCAACTGGTCAAAACTTTACTAACATTATTCAGTCCATTCAAATCTTATATCTTTCTGTAATATCCATATCATTGATGTAGCTATCATAGAAAACACTATCATAAAAATTAAAAAGGATATTGAAACTTTAAATTATTCTGAGGCCACAATCATCAGATAGGTTAAAACCATAATACTATAATAGGTTTGACATTTCAACAATATAAATGGAACAATACCTCAACTCCAATAATATTTTTGAAATAGAAGAGGAAAATCAAGGGTGGCTCTAATATCTACCAGTGTAATAATACAGTTTATATAATCTGTGATGTATATTACCAATTTCCCATGATCAAGTTAGAATTCATAACAATAGTAAGTATAATTACCACTGACCAATGAATATCTCTTTTGGTTAGACCATAAAGTAACAAGAAAATCGAGATAACGAAAACCAAATTGCAAAGGTATACTGAATTTCCGAGAAGATAATCCATGTTGAATAATAAAAAGATTGATGACATCTCAGAGAAAGTCGAGAAGAGTAATATTGTACATTCACACTATAAATAGTCATAATAGAGACAGTGTAATTTACACATTTGCCTTTCAAAACTTCAACCAACAGAAGTAGAAAATAGTGTCATACGAATCTTATCATCAAGTCTTCTGTCACCCATAATGGCTTAGAAAAACCAAAGAAAAATAAAGTAATACCACTAATGAATCAATCAGACTTGCAATAATTTCCGCCTATTACCATGTTTAGCCAACCGTTCCATATAATGATTATAGCATCTGAACATGAACAGTTACATATATATATATCTAAGAATAACAGTACATATATAATACCTAAATAAAATACCCAAAAGAGATTGATGTAATATACCCGATTATGACACCTGTATTCAAAT
The DNA here is from genome assembly GCF_007990345.1 of Gossypium hirsutum. Taxonomy (NCBI): domain Eukaryota; kingdom Viridiplantae; phylum Streptophyta; class Magnoliopsida; order Malvales; family Malvaceae; genus Gossypium; species Gossypium hirsutum. The sequence continues at coordinate 77,596,946 of NC_053424.1, read as the reverse complement.
ATTTTTGCAATTTCATCACTCATCCACTAACATATCTAGTCATCAACAATCTCATATCATTCAGTTCACTCACGAAGCTTATTTGGAAGAAATTTTCAATTAACCTATTTTGTAGATACCATATCTGAATAAATCGATTTCTCATAAATAACTTCTGTATTTAATAGTGACATTGCATATCTCAAATAGTTTTTAGAAAAAATTGATGTCTCTCTTTAGAACCCATTTTTATTTACTAACCTATTCTTAGTTTTTAACTGTTTTATTTATTATTCAGCCATTGAACTCTTTAGTTCCATACTTTTGAACTAAATCAATATAAATCTTATGAATTTCATTACATATAATTGTACTAATAAGGGGGTGTAGATCGTAAAGCCTCACAATTTAACTTTCATGTATATACTCATATAACATAACATTTATCATTCCTATATACTATATAACATTTATTTGTACATTGTTTCATCATAAGTAACATTTTACTCAGACACTTGAGTATCACTTTCAACATTATCAGAATTAGCTCGGTTGGAAAGCATCTCTGTCTCTTTGTAAATAATTTTAATCAGAGTCAGGAGATATCACACTATCACATGTTATATGATGGCATGTATTTCTAAACTTCACATATGCTATTGCAGTTAGAGAACCGACTAAACCGTAGCTCTGATACCACTAAAAGTAACACCCTTAACCCGTATCTATCGTCGACACAGGGTTACGGAGCATTACTGAAACTTTCAGAAAATTATTAGATAATTTCAATATTTATTATTCATTAATCAAGATTATTCATATCATCCCTTAAATGGACCCTCAAGGTTGAAACAAGCATTAGAATCGAGTCAGGACTTAATTAGAAACTCTAAGAATTTTTCACGAAATTTCAAAATTTTTCCAAGGTGCAAACCTCACACGCCTGTGTGGTCCAAAGGACACGCCCGTGCTACAGGCCATGTTCAACTCCGTGTAACTCTCTGACTTGTGCACAAGGCCATGCCATACGCCCGTATTCTAGTCTGTGTAGCACACACGGCTGAGACACACACCCGTGTCTCTACCTATGTGCTCAATTCTGAGCATTCTATTTTCTCGAATTTAAGGTGCAAGGGACACACAATATGGCCATGTACCAGGCCGTGTGTCACATACGGTCTAGACACACGCTCGTGTGGGCAAAATAAAGTCGTTTCTAGCTTCATTTCTTACCCAAAATCATATCAAATTCCTACACCAAACTTACATCCAAACACCAACCAGCCCAAGCATTGAATTCAAGCAATTTATAACATCTAACATGATATATTGTTACATGCGTTCAAGCTTAAGTCTTATCTTTCACAATTAATCAATAGGAAACACTTATGTTATCTCCATAAAGTAAACTTAAATACATATATATACATGTACCACAACATAATCTTCACTAGCCATTCTAATGGCTAGATTACAATAACCATTTACATTTACATGCCAATATGGCCAGTTAACCTATACATGCCATTATAACCACAATTGTTTTACCATATCTATACCGAAACGAGCTGATGGATAGTGTGAGTGATCTCTGCCAAGCTTCCAATCCAACGAGCTTCCGATTTATTGTAAAACAAGGAAATAAAAGTAAGTAAGCATATAATGCTTAGTAAGTTCATATAACATGGTACTTAACTTACCATCCATTGTATTGCTAGATAAACATGTAAAACGCATTCAATCATTTTAATCTCAAGCCCTACACATATCCTCATTTCCCTTGTTAGTCATATATTCCATAATACCATCAAGAAACATATATGGGCTCAACACAATCAGATTTTCGAATATATACACCTTTCATATCACATATCCATATAACACATATAAATCATATCTTTATATTACATGTATATTTTCATAACAGTTCATCTCGAGTTTAGATTATTCCTTGTCAGAACTTTACTCCTCTAATTCGAAATATCAATGTCACACGAGTAGTACACTCAAGGTGTGCAAATCTATAATCAAGGATGAACATACTCATCAAATAAATTCCATGTACAAATATCATCATCTCATGTTTCTCTAAATCAATTATCATGTATTATCATTTCATGTATTTCAGGCAGATACATGTAATAACTTGTTTCTTATTCATATATTATCATGTCTGGATTGTTACCTATTGAATTTATTTTAAAATATCGATGGGTACACAGGTAGTACACTCAAGGTGTACAAATCAGGATCCGTCAATTCATATTCAATGGTACCCATAAGGTACATTTTCAGAGAGTACACTCTCGAGCCACACATGTATACAACATGCTTACTAGTCTAGGCTAAATCCTTTTTATGACATATGATCTAAGGAGCTTGATCTAGATTACCCGTTTGGGCTAAATCCAATCCATAACATATGCTCGAGAGAACTTATATCCGGATTACCAGTCCAGGCTAAATCCTTTTTGTAATAAGGTGAAGAGGATTACTCGTCTGAGCTAAATCCCGTCAGCAACAAATGCAGGACCTCATTCAATAAGGGAAATCACATTTGTCCATCGATTTTCATTTATTCAAACGGGGTTTAACATTTTTCAGGCATTAACATTTTTATCATTTATCATTTATCGGGCTTTGTCAGATATGTTTTCAATGTCATATATATATGATATTTATACAATTGACAAACACAACGTTAAATTCAAGCATATAAATATACACAATTTAGTTACACGAACTTACCTAGATAAATATTCGTATACGTATAATCTACTAATCCAAAATTTTTCTCTTTTCCCCGTTCTAACTCCAAATTTGGTCTATCTGGATCTATACGAGTGAATTTAACATCAATTTAATACAATTTAAACTCAATTCAGTCCAACTCACATCTTAGGAAAAATTATCATTTTGCCCCTAAACTTTTAATTAATGATGATTTCATCCCTAGGCTCGAAAAATGAAATTTATGCAATTTACTCCTTATTGCAAGCCTAACCAAAAATTCAATATAAATAATACAGCACATGCATTCTATAAAATTCATAATTTTTCTTCAATTTTCACAACTTTACATTTTAGTCCCTAAATCATGTTTTCATAAAAAATCACTTTGTAAAAGTTGTTTATCTATCAACAAAATTTCATATTCTACCATAAATTTCAAATTTTCAGCATACTCATCCATGACATAATTCCTAGACTTTGATAACTTTTCAAATTGATCCCCCAAATAAATAGATTAAGCTATCCTAGTTTCAAAAATATAAAAATTACTAAAAATGGGGCTTGAATACTTACCTAATTTGGCCAAGAAAGCTTGCTTTCTCTTTCCTAGGGTTTCCATGGAATATTTGGGGAAAAATATTATATCAAAATGATTTTTATTTCTATTTAGTTATTTATCATCTTTTAATTTTATCACTTTCCAATTTAGTCCTCAGCCTTTTTCTACTTTTCCATGGATGAATCATCCAGAAATATATACTAACATTTCATTAATGGTCTAATTACGATATAAGGACCTCAAGTTTTGAATTCCATAGCTATTTGATCCTTAAAGCTACTAGAATTCAACTTTTTCATTTTATGTGATTTGGGCCTTTTCACAATTAAGCACATAATCGATAAAATTTCTTTACGAAAATTTGACACAACATTATTATCATATTATAGACCATAAAATAATATTAAAATAAATTTTCTTTCTTGAAATCAAATTTGTGGTCCCGAAACCAGTGTTTTGATTTCTCTAAAAATGGGCTGTTATATACAGTGTGTTTTACTCATACTTGGATCAATTTGTACTTGTCTTCATAGATGATATTTTTGTGTATCATCATTCTGATGAGTATCAATATGCACAGTTGAGGATTATTTTTCAAGTTTTGAGAGATAAACAATTGTAAGCAAAGTTGAGTAAGTGCGAATTTTGGGTAAAAGAAGTGACATTCTTAGGCCATGTTGTATCAGCAAAAGGAATTCGTGTGGATCCAAAGAAAATTGAAGCGATCTTAGAGTGGAAACCACCTAGGAGTGTTATTGAATTTCGGAGTTTCTTGGTTTAGCTGGCTATTATCATAGATTCGTTGAAGGGTTTTCCCTTATTGGTCCACCCTTAACAAAACTACTTAAAAAAATGTGGTATTTGAATGGACTGCTAAAAGGCAAAAAAGTTTTTAATAGCTTAAGGCAATTTTAACTTGAGGCACTTGTGTTGATTCAACTGGAGCCTAAAAATGATTTTTTGGTTTAGTGACGCTTTGTATTTAGGACTTGGTTGTGTGTTAATGCAAAAGGGTAAGGTTGTGGCATACGCCTCGAGACAGTCAAAGACACATGAGCATAACTATCCAACTCATGACTTGGAGTTAACTGTTGTTGTATTCGAGCTTAAGATTTGATGCCAACATTTTTATGAGGAGAAGTGTGTTATTTATACAGATCATAAGAGTTTTAAGTGTCTCCTCACCTAAAATGAGTTGAATTTAAGACAAAGACATTGGATTGAACTTTTGAGGAATTCTGATTATGTAATAGAGCATCATCGTGGCAAGGCGAATGTTGCTGCTGACGCTTTGAATAGGAAGTCTATGATGAAATTACGAGCTATGTTTTGCACGCTTGAGTTTAGCCAGTGATGGTGGTTTGTTAGTTGAACTTCAAGTGAAGCCAACTTTGTATCAACAGATTAAGGAGAAATAGTCATTAGATAGGGATTCGTTAAAGAGGATTCGACAAGTTGATGGTATATTGAATTTTAGAGGTAGATTGTATGTGTCGTAAGATGTGGAGTTGGGGCAAGCGATTCTGACTGAGGCGCATAGTAGCCCTTATTCTATGCATATCGATAGTGGTAAAATGTATGATGATCTTCGAGAGATTTATTGGTGGCCTGGCTTGAAGTGTGATGTTATAGAATTTGTGACTCGCTGTTTGGTTTTTCTGAAGGTAAAGGCAGAGCATCAGTATCCTTTAGGCTTGTTGCAACCGATTGCTATTCCTGAACGGAAGTTGGAAAGGATCACCATGAAATATGTTTCGGATTTACCTTAGAACCCGATAAAGAAGGATTAAGTGTTGTTAATAGTTGATCGAATTTCGAAGAGTGCGCATTTCTTGGTAGTGCGTACCAATTATTCCTTGTAGAAGCTGACAGAGTTGTATATTGCTGAAATTGTACGACTTTATTGGGTTCTAGTTTCTATTATTTTAGATAGGGATCCGCGTTTTACTTCTAGGTTTTGGATAAGTTTGCAAGAGGCTTTGGGATTAAAGCAGTTTCAGTACAGCTTATCATCCTTAGACCAATGGTCAATCAAAGAGGGTAATTCAAGTCTTAAAGGATATATTGTGAATTTGTGTTATCAAGTTTAGTGGTAGTTGGAAAGGTATTTTTCTTCAACAGAATTTGCTTACAACAACCATTTTCAGTTGAGTATTCGTATGGCACCGTTTGAAGTGTTGTATGGCAAGAAGTGTAGGACTCCATTATGTTGGACACAGTTAGATGAGAGGCGAGTTGTTGGACCGAATTTGGTTCATGAGACTGAAGAGAAGATAAAGTTCATTTGCAATTGATTGAAAGCAGCATCCAGTAGGCTGAAACCTTATTTAGATTTGAAACAGTACAGTATCAAGTTTCAAATTGGCAATAAGGTGTTCATGAAAGTTTCGCCTTGAAAAAGGTTTTGAGATTTGGTAGGAAGGTTAAATTCAGTCCAAGGTATGTTGGACCTTATGAAGTTGTTGAGAGGATTGGTTCGGTAGCTTATCGACTCAAGTTGCTATTAGAACATGAGTGAATCCATGACATTTTCCATGTGTCTATGTTACGAAAGTATCATTTAGATCCATCACATATTGTGCCACTGGAGGAGATTGAAGTTCGAAATGATCTCACCTATGAGGAAAAGCTGATCGAGTTTCTAGCTCATGAAGAGAAGGTTTTGCGAAACAAGAGGCTTATGTTAGTTAAGGTTTTGTGGTGCAACCACAAGACAAAAGAGGCTACTGGGGAAGCCGAAGATACGATGAAACGACAATATCCTTATTTTTTTAGCTAAGGTAAATTTGAAAGACGAAGATCTTTTTAGATAGAGATATTTGCCACACCACAAAATCAAGCATATTAGTTTGAGGGTAATTTAGTGATTTTAGCTCTAGTGTGTTCAAAATTTTTGAAGCATGGTAAACCGAAAATGTCTTCGTATATGGCTTTTAGAAAATCAAATCAATTTTAAAATATAATGTTGAAAACATCTTTAATTTTTAAATAGGGGCTGTTTTGAAAAAGTGTCAAAAGTTAAGAGTGGTTCAAAAGCAAAGAGCCCAAAACTTTAAAACCAACCTAATATTTCCCCCACCTACAAGTTATTCACTATAGTTTTTCCTTCACTTTTTCTTTTTATGTCGTCCCTTGAGTTTTCAAAGCACCAATATTCCAATTTGATTTCCAAACTCCATCCCTTTAATTTCTTTCATTCTCATAACCTTAAACCTTGATAGATTTCCATAAAAAAAATAAAAAGCACCATTGATTTCACCGTTGCTCAAACTTGTGGGTTTTCAGGATTTTCAACCAAACATTCGTTTTTCTCCCATCTAAGCTAACAATTCATTTTCCTTGTAGCTTTTGATGATACCTAGTCTTTTAAATAGAATTTTTACCTATTGAATCGAAAGTTTTGAATAAATGTTAAAATTGGGTCGTTAATAGTGGATTTTGGGATTTTGATTAAAACCAAGGTTTCAAAGTGTTATTTTTTATGTGATTAGAAGGTTTTTAAACTCTCTTTAAAGTTTGTTAAAGAATTCTAAAGTTCAAATGAATTTTTGTGAGTATTTTGAAGGTTGGAATTGTTTTTAGATGTTTAATTAGTCGATTGGAATCAGTTTTATGCAATAGGAACGAGTATGTACTGAGATGTTTATGTCTTAACTAAGCTTGTCAAAATTTCAGTTTCATGGGAATATAGCTTAGGCTTGTATTTTTAATTGATTTAAGTGAGCCTTTGGCTAGATGTTAATTGTGATTATGGTGCAATTTGTTTTTGTGAAGTTCTGAAATCACTAGGACCTGCAACAAGTAAAGGAAAAGGCAAGGAAAAGATAGTTTAAGCTTTTGGCGACTAGACGAAAGTGCGATCGGTGATTGTTTGGAGTCGCTCCTTGTAGATGCACGTCAAAGTGTTAATTGGGAACTTATGTGTAGTCTAAACCCCTACTCTAAGTTCTGAGTGTAAGCTTTCTCATACCTTTGTTTAATTTGTGAAACATGTGATTATGTGTTGTGTAATTGTGAATTAAAATGTGATACTATGATAAGTGAAATAAGCTTGTGATGGTTGCTATGAAAGTGTTAAGTGCGAGCATATTGTACATGCCGAATGACAGTGCTTATAATGTGAATATGTAGTGAAAAAGTGTAGAAAACGGTAAGTAATCATGTGGTTTATTATGGATACTTTGGCCTTATAACTCTATGACATTGTTGGATATAGTTGGCATAGTATAGGATTGTGAGTACTCACTTATATGTTGTGTTGTGGGGCGTTAATGCCCAGGACAGTCTTAGAGAGATAAGGGAATGTGAGCTAAGCTCCATTCACTCAGATATGTTAGTGTATTGGAGAGTGTTAGCTATGTGCTACACTTTTGGGATATGTTTGACTTTATGAGACATTTGGTGTGTTGGAGATTCGTGTATCCGATGTATGGCGATAAAGCCTACTTTTATGTTTCATAGCCTCAAGTGTCAAACTATCACTAAATATGTTTTCATAAGATGTGATATTATGATATGAGATGTATGCATGAACATGTGGAAAAATGAGTTAAATGTGATGATTAGTAATAATTGAATATGTTAATATGTGCTCTTAATATAGTGCATATGTTGTTGAGCTTTGATCCTTTTTGGTTAACGTATGAATGCATGCCTATTTGGTGGTTATTCTAATCCTTCATTGAGCTTGTTTAAGCTCACCTACTCATTTTTAAACCTTTAAAGACATTTAGCGTTAAGGTGTAAGCGGTGAAGAAAATTTTCAATGAAGTGATGTAAGTAGCTTTATCGTTTAAGTAGGTGATATATAACCATTATTTTGAATTGTGGGAATAAGGTCAAAGTGGCAGAATTTTGGATTGTACATTGCCATGATGCCTAGATGATTGCTCAATATTATTGCTTGTATAAATTATGGATGTTGTTAATAGTTCATTAGGTTGTTGGGTTTAAATTATTGTTGATACATAAAACTGCACATTTTGATATTTTTTATGCTAGATTTTGAGACTTTAAATGCATGGTGATTTAATAAGTGCATGGTTGTGTTAAATGCTCTATTCTGGTGATATTATGCTATTTTGTATAGTGATATTGATAATCAGGTATTTAATATTGATACGTCTATGATATTTCAAATGTGCAGGAAGTCAGTAATGCAATTTAATATCGATACCATGTCTCGAATATCAATACTCGGCATAGAATTACCGATACTTTTCAAAAGGGTATTGATAGTTTGCTAATTTTAACTTTTTTGCAGAGAAATAGAATGCTAATTTGGTACCAATATTCTAAGTGGTATTGATAATATTGAATGAGTATGGATACTATACCGCGTAGGTTTGTTTAAGTGTACACAGTCATTATCAAGTAATAAGTAAGTATCGAGTTATCGTCTCCACAGGGATTGTATTTGTGTTAAATCACTTAATTGTAAAATTATACTAACAACTTGGTAAATAAAAACACAATATGGTTGAGAAGTGATGATTAAAATTAAATATATTAAACTAAATGCAATGGTCCCTAATGTAAATTACCCTAAGTATGCAAACTATATGAATGGAATAGATTTTAGCAAAATTAAACATAATGTTCAACAATTATAACATAAATAAACTAGGACAATTTCTTTAATTAAACACAATTTATTATCAACATGCTTAATAACAAATGGAAAAATATTCCATGACAACTCGATCTTCATGAGTTTGGAAACCACATTAGGTCCTTTCGGAATCCTTTTCTTAGTAAATACGCATTTTACTGATCCTTATTTACTAAGGGTTTCTTAGCATTTGTGTGAGGTAATAGGGACGTATTAGGTTTGAAACAGTTTAATCACACAAATCTAAAAACTATGTAGATAACAGAGCTTGGTTAGAGTTGTTATGCAACTTGCAATTTAATCGGGTTAGGGTCTAAATTGTGCATGCACATTTCAATTATGTGTCCACTAGTCGTCGTCTAGTTAGGATCGCTCAGCTAATTCAGGTGTAGTTCAATCACATATGAACGAAATACAGATTGATTTTAATTGAAAACATGATCGATTGAGGCACAAACATTATAAACATGAATCAAATATTTAATCAAAGCAATCATCCTAGCTTAAATAAAATTAAGCTAACATTGTTATAAACAAGAACAAAGAACACATCTGGAGACGAGGCTTACTGTGCACTAAATTCATACAAATATAAGAATGCATTGATCTAGGGTCTATCAATGCAATCACAGAAGTATCATAAAGAGTAAAGGTACCAGTAATCACGTCTGGAGACGAGGCTTCCTCACGAGCTCGGATAGCATAGGCTCTGGCAGGTGCTCTGGCCTCAGATCTAACAGCAGTATCCCTAGTCGCTCTTTGATCACCACTTGTATTTCTCATGTTCCTAGAAGGTCTACCTCTAGCTTAGGTGTTACTCTATCTTGGATTCTGTACATTCTCTTGCTCAGTGGGTTCAGAAGAATCTATTATAAAATGATCCAGGGATCCACACTAGAAACAAGCTCGGCCATTCAATCTACAATTTCCCAGATGTCTTTTACCACAGTGTTTACATTCAGGTTTCTCAGATTCGACACTTCCAACACTTGCAACAGAAATAACAGGGGCTCTGGTGTTCGAATACGATCTAGCTCAATCTCGATTCGAATGTCCCATATTAGTATTTGAATGGTTCTGATCATCTCAGAATTTCTTTAACCCAGACTGAAATGATTTACTCAAAGATCTTTTTCTAGCATCTCTAGCTTCAGAATTAGCTTTTCTTTTCTCTTTGCTTAATTCTTCAGCTTTACATGCTCGCTCAATGAGCACTACCATTTCTTTAATCTCCAAAATCCCCACTAGCAGATGGATATCTTCATGTAATCCATCTTCAAATCTTTTGCACATTATTGCTTCATTTGATACACATTCCTGAGCATACTGGCTCAATCTCACAAATTCCCGTTCATATTTAGTAACAGACATTCGGCCCTATTTAAGCTCAAGAAACTCTTTACGTTTCTGATCAATAAATCTCTAACTAATGTATTTCTTCTGAAATTTAGCTTGGAAGAAATCCCAGGTAACCCATTCGCTTGGAACCACAGATATTAAAGTTTTCCACCAATGATACGTTGTATTTCTCAGAAGTGAAACGACACATTTAACACATTCTTCTAGATTCAGAGAAATTTCATCAAATACCCGTATCGTATTTTCCAACCAATTCGGCTTTTTCAGCATCATCATTCGTTGTAGCTCGGAACTCTTCAGTCCCATACTTTCTAATTTTATCAACAAGTGGTCTACTTAGTTGAACTGGACTCATCGAGGGCATAACAGGAATTTGAAAAGGATTAACCGGGGGTAGAGGTTGTTGAACAGCCGGGTTGGTTCTAATGTATTAGGTGAACCATTCATTCATCATCTGAATGAAGGCTTGCTTAGCCTCGTTATCACGGCTACTCGTAGCCGGTCAAGAATCATCTTGCACCGTCCCTTGCTCGGGAGCAGGCACATTACTTTCAACATTGTGCTACGGCTCTATTGGGATCCATTGTTATATAAAAGCACATTTCAAAGTCAGGAGTCATCACACTATCACAGATTCAAATATATGGCATGTATAGCTAGAATCATATACACTATGGTAGTCCTAGAACCGACTAAATCATAGCTCTAATACCAATGAAATGTAACACCCTTATCCTGTAACCGTCCCCGGAATAGGAAAGAGGAGTCACCGGACAGACAAAGCATTTCAGTGTAACACAGATTCATAGATATCATATAATATCAATACATAAATATTCATCCACAATTCATCCATTAAGATGGTCTATGACACCTAAAACATACATTTAGGAAAGATCAGAACTAAACTGAACCCTTTCAGAAATTTCAGAACATAATCAATATTTTCAAATGTGACCAAGTCACACGCCCGTGTGACTAGGACGTGTGACTCACACGGGCATAAGACACGCCCATGTGGTCTAACCGTGCCAAAAAGAGGTCCTATACTGACTTTTTAACAAGGCCAACAGACATAGCCGTGTCCCATGACCCTATAAAATTTAGCTAGCTACCGACTTTCTCACACGACCACAAGGCACGCCCGTGTTCCCTAGACATGTGGCACAATGCAGGCTTGGTTTAAGCCAATTTGCCACCCCATAAGGTTCCAATCCTACAAACATTAATATGCAACAAGTATACCAACACTTCCAACCAATTCAATGCTCAAATATAACCAAAACACATTAGAACATAGAACATTTCAAAACATGCATCAAAACTATGCACAAAACTTAACATTTGCTAGCCAATTGACATGGCATAACATATATGCAATTCAAAACTTAATACATAGACATTCTAGCCTATACATGCCATACTTAGAAATATTAACACTTTCAAAGGTACCAAAAAGAGCTTGATAGTGTGGTGACAATCCCCGACTATCCCGAGCCTTTAGTAGCTACAATAACTGTAAAATAGACAAAAATAACACAAAGTAAGCTACGAAGAGCTTAGTAAGTCAAATATAAATTCCCAACTACTATAACATAAAAATAATAGTAAATGGCCAGATTTCACAACTGTCTCATAGAATATTTCCTTGCTTCATAGAAACATAGTCTTTTCTATTCATAAATCTAGTACGATACAAATGTACCTGTATGAATTATACATTTCATATCTCATACTTTATCATCAGACAATCCAAAAACGGAATAAATATTCACAGACAAGTACAATGCCAACGTTTCAGACGTGGTCTTACATGTAATTCAATATCAATGCCTCTGTCCGAGACAAGGTCTTATACGAAAATAGATACGATGCCAATGTCCCAGATATGATCTTACACGTAAATTTCAAATCGATGCTAGTGTCCCAGACACGGTCTTATACGATGATTTAGATCAATACCACTGTTCTTTTATCAGGCTCTCAAGGCCGTCCAATGCAGATAACAGTTTATAAACATAGAATTTAATCAACTTAACACATAATAGAATTTAATCAACTTAACACATAAGTGTAGTTTGACATACCTCGTATGGATTTTGGACGAAAATGAGTTGACTATTCGACTACTTTGGACTTCCCTCGATCTAAATCTGATTTTCTTTGTTCTTGATCTAATACAATATAAATTCAACCATTTAATCATTCATTTCATTCAATTTAATCCATATAAACATATTTAGGGCACTTTACATTTTAGCCCTTACATTTTCACACTTTGACAATTTAGTCCATTTTTCACAAAATCACCAATATGTAAAATTTCTTTGCAACAAGGGCTAGCCGAATTTTCATGGCTTCTATATAAGCCCGTACAACATGTTAAATTCAAAAATTAGTCCTTCAAAACCTCATTTCATCAAAAAGTCAAGAACAAAACATATAACTCATCTAACAAGCCTTCATAATTCATCCAAAAACATCACAAAACTCATGATATCAATAATGGCATTTCATGAAATCTTTAACAGAAATAAAAATTCAGACATGGGCTTTGAAGAACACGAAGCAATGATCACAGAAACATAGAAATTATCAAAAAACGGACGAAAATTCGTACCTTAATCATAGATATTCATGGTCGAATGAAATGAAGCTTAAAACCCTTTCTTCTTTTCTAATTTCGGTAGAGAAAGATGAACAAAAATGGCCACATTTTGTTTTATTTTTTATTAATATTAACATGTTAATCAATTTCCCATTTTGCCCTTGTTATTATAACATAAATTTCCATCCACTAATGCCCATAATTGTCCACCATTTAAACAAATGGTACAATTGACATGAAAGGACCTTTATTTTAAAAGCCAAGCCAAATAGGTTCTTTATCATCTAGTACTCAAATTTACACTTTTCGCGATTTAATCCTTTTTCATAATTAAGCACTGAAACAGACAGATTAAATCATAGAAACTACACAAATATAAATTCACATATCACAAACACAGAAAATAATATTAAAATATTTTTCAGACTCGAATTTATGGTCTCAAAACCACTATTTCGACTAGGGATAAAACTGGGCTGTTACAGAGCTGGTGTGTAGCGGATGGATTATTAGGATGGGATTGAATTGCATGTTTGATGTATGATGATTTTTGAATACTTGTTTTTTGTTGAGGGATGTACACACTGAGTTTGCGAAAACTCACCCCCTCTTTTATCTTATTTTATTTTCAGGTGATGCTCAGTAGAAGGTTCGATGTTTGGAGGGACTCTGAGTGGCCAGCTAGCTAGACAAGTTGGACTTGTTCTTTTTCATTTTAAAGCATATAAGTCTCTTATTATTAAGTGATTACAGACTGGTTTATAATAAGGCCTTCCATTTTGTTATTATTTGGATTATTATTATGTGATGTAATTATAAGAAGTTGAACATGGTTTCTTAAACTATAGTATGTCTTATCTACGTTTTCGCAACTAATTTTTTTTAAAAGTGACTTATTTTCATCAAATCATATGTTTTGAACAAGTGATTGAAAAGAGTTTTTTTCTTTATTATAATTAAGATTTTCTTTTATTTTAAGAAGGGTTTTCAATGAAAACACGATTTTTGCTAAAACACTTTAATGTGACACGCCGAATCCAGCCATAACGTTCGGGCCGAGGTTGGGGTGTTACATCAATCCTTGGAAGAGGGTACTTATTTTCTACTGTCACCTTACTGAGTTGTCGGTAGTCAATGCAAAATCTCATGGAACCGTCCTTTTTCACGAATAATACGGCAGCGCCCTATGTTGAAAAGCTAGATCTCGCAAAGCCTTTGTTAGACAACTCTTGTAACTGTAACTTCAATTCTTTCAGCTCAATTGAGGCCATCCTGTACGAAGCAATAGATATAGCTGTTGTCCCTGGTATTAGCTCAATATCGAATTCAACTTCTTTAATTGGAGGTAATCCTGGCAATTCCTTTGGGAATATATCTGCATACTCGAATACAACTGGCATTGATTCGATTTTCAATTCAGATTCCTTTGTATTCAATATGTATGTCAAATAAACTTTATACCCTTTTCTCATACATCTCTGAACAGTCGCTCAAGAAATTACCATTGGTGACTTATCAGCATCATCTGATTCGACCCAAAGAATCTCAATGTTTTCACATTTCAATTCCATAACTTTCTGTCTACAATTTACTATAGCATCATGTTGTGTCAACCAATCTATACCCAGTATGACATCAAATTCATCAAAAGGCAACAACATCAAGTCAGCCGGAAAGTAATGACCTTTAACCATTAAAGGGCATTTCATACATACTTTATCAACTATCACATGCTTTCCTAACGGGTTTGACACCTTAATCATAAATACTGTAGACTCGACAGGTATATTCATACTAGATGCCAATTTCATACACACATATGAATGAGTAGAGCCAGGGTCTATCAAAGTAATAACATTAGTATCATAGAGAGAAAAATTACCAGTGATCACACTAGGAGAAGTTGCATCTTTGCGTGCGCGTATGGCATAGGCCCTAGCTGGAGCTGTGGCTTCAGATCTCACTACTGTATCTCGTGTCACATTCTTACTACCAGACCCATTCTTGGTATTTCTCGAGGGTCTTCCCCAAGAAGCTGCGCTACTTAGTCTTGGACTCTGAAATCTTTCTTTCTTCATCATCTTGGGACAATCCTTAATAAAGTGGCCTAGAGAACCACATCTAAATCAAGATCCTTCACTCAACCTACAGTAGCCAGAATGACGTCTACCACATTGCTGGCATTCGGCCTTGGAAGGTTTAGCGTTACCCACACTTGCCAGGGACGTAGCCTGAGATCTAAAGCCCAAATTCTGCTTTCTATGATTCCGTATGAGTGTCCAACTGACACATGTGAATAAGAGTTCATCTGTCTAGGTTTCTTAGACTGAGATGGCAATGACTTACTCTTATATCTCTTTCTTGTATCTCTAATCTCATACTCAGGTTTCCTCTTTTCTTTGACCAATTCTTCGACTTCACAACCCGCTCAATGAGTAGCATGCATTCTTTCAACTTAAGAATACCCACTAATGTCTTAATATCCTCATTAAGTCCATCTTCAAATCTTCTGCATATCTTAGCTTCGGAGGATACACACTCCCAAGCATATTTGTTGAGTTTGACGAATTCTCTCTCATATTCACTAACTGTCATACAGCCCTATTTCAAATCAAGAAATTTCTTATGCCTCTAATCAATGAACCTTTCACTAATGTATTTCTTTCAGAATTCCTCTTGAAAGAATTCCCAAGTAACCCTCTCCGGTGGTACCACAGATATCAACATTCTCCACCAGTGATACGTCGCATCTCTCAACAAAGATATGGCACAGTTTAGGCACTCCTCGAATGTACAAGATAGTTCATCAAATACCTGCATCGAGTTCTCTAACCAGAACTCTGCTTTCTCAGGGTCGTCATTAGCATTTTCCCTACATTCCTCAGCATCTTGCTTTCGAATTTTATCAATTGGTGTTCTAGAGAATCTCATAAAATCTATACCTTGAGGCATCACGAGTGTGGGTTGAGGATTTGGGGGAGGTGGGGGAGGTTGAGCATTCGGGTTCATTCGAACGAACTCCATATACTATGCATTCATCATGTGGAGAAAGGCCTCTCTGCCTCCTTCTCCTCTACTGATAGTTTTAGGTCTACTCTCAGATGGCACCACTCTTTCAGCTGGAGCAGGCGCGTTACTTTCTACATCATCCGCCACTGCTCTGTTGGGATCCATTTGCTATATGAAAACACATTTTAATATTGTCAGGAGTCATCACACTATATACATATGGCATGTATAGCTAGACTCAAATACGCTAGATTAGCCCGAGAATCTACTAAACAATAGATCTGATCCACTAAATGTAACACCCCTTACTAGTATCCGATGCCGAGACAGGGTACGAGGCATTACCAAACTTTTACTCATACATTCATGCAAAAATTCGGGCTATAAAATTTTTCTTTAAAACAACTTCATTCATACACACACAAATTGTCCCTAATATGGGCCTACGAGGCCCAAAACAGCCATCAGAAAAGGATCGAGACTGAATAGGGAACTTTTAGAAAAGTTTGGGAAATTTTCCCTAATATAGAGCCACACGCCCGTGTGAAACAAGGGACACGTCCGTGTCCTCCAGTCGTGTAACTCTCTGACTATGATATCAGCACCAATTTAGGGTCACACGGCCACATCACACGCCCGTGTGGCCAAACAGTGTGGTCAATTAAAATTAAATGAGTTTTTCATAAAAAAGTGCAGACTTCACACGGCCAGAGTACACACCTATATGGGTAGGCCATGTCCCTCACACGGCCAAGACACACGCTTGTGTCTTAGCCCGTGTGTTTACTATTGAGCATACTGACTTGTAAAAATAGGGTGCAGGGAACACACGGCCATTCCACACCCCCGTGGGACAGGCTGTGTGTTAGACACATGCCTCTGTGGACAATTTAAAGGCTATTTTCTAAGCCAATTGCCACCTTTAATCACTCATGTACTTAAGCATATTTCATAGCATGCAACATGACATACTTAGACACTCAATATTCAACACCATAGCACTTTCACATCTTTATAATATCATCCTATTGCACATTCCCTTAATCACACCATTTGTGAGCATTTGATACAAACTTCATGCAAATCAACTTAATTATCAAAATTTCAAGTTGCACATTTATAACTATTGTCATCTTAGGTTATTAAACCATTCTTTATCTCCTAGTATTTAATCCATACATCTTCATACATCCACCAAGCAATCATATTCCACATCATCAAGACAATATCTCATCATATATCTGTCACACAACTACATAGAACATCATCAAGGCATCAACACATGGATGCATGAACAATTAGATATTACAACTTAAGAATCAATCATGAGCCATATCACATAGCTATTACAAAGTGAATCATCAACATCATAGGCCTTCACAATTTGGCCAAATAACATGACACATACCACAAAATGACCAAGTCCCCTGTACATACCATACTCAAAATAATAGATTCATTGTACCCAATGTTCTTTTGATAGTGTGATCGAATGGTCCGACAACTTCTGATCCCCGAACTGGCTTGGAGGAACTACAAAGGATGGAAAAGAGAGGGGAGTAAGCGTTTAAGCTTAGTAAGTCCACATGCAAATAATATGCAATATTCATAAACCATAATCATGCAAGACATAATAGCACAACCACCAAGATTATTCATTATTCAAGCATTCTAGCTCATTTATCAAGTTTTCATATATATATGAATATACTTTCTCATCACATATTATCCTTTAACAAGGCATTGCTCATGAGTATAACGTACGTACCTATACATATCCGTAACATATCAAATAACTTTACCTTCATTACCGTGCCCATCTTGGGACTTTTCTTGCCTCATTCATTATAATACCCGTTGAGCACTCAGAATACTATTGGATACACAGAAACTTGCACATGAATGCCACATAAACATACGTAGCCGATGCTATCTTATATCATGCAACGCTCACAATAACGCTACTGACGGGCTTGCTCGTATAAGCTATTGACCAAGGTCTAACTACACGGGTGGCTCACAAAAGCTGTCAGGTATCTGACCACTCAAGGATTACCTACCCACCGGTAGGACACACAAGACAATTGCCCGGAACTCAATCACATGTATTGCATCCATTATGATCTCGAACCACTCAACGAGCTCGGATGCCAGATATATTACAAGCCCGAACCACTCAACGAGTTCAGACTTCTTAATTGCTAGTGACATGTCACTTGTATCCTAAACTATTCCTAAGTTTCAAATGGGGTTTTTCTCATTTGCACATTGCGCCTCTACTACACTTGCTTGTGACATCGTGGATAGTGACCATAATATCATTCATGCTTACTATAGTACCATTAGACATAGCATACATAATAAGCAATAAAATAGTTATCACATAATGTTAACACCACATAACATACCACATTGTCACATTATTTACACATGTACTTACCTCGGTACAAACATGATGTTAATCGAGCCTAATCGTTGTATACTTTATTCTTCACTTGATCAAAACCCAGTTCACGTTTTTCTTGATCTATAATGCCAAATTTAACTTTTTAGTAATCACATAACGCAAATTGATCCATAATTCATGCTTTGGTAAAATTACCTTTTTATCCCTATCTTTCTATTTATTTACGATTTAGTCTTTAGGCTCATAAAATGAAATGCATGTATTTTCTTGGTTACCCAAGCCTATCCGAACCTTTACTATGCTCATATCAGCCCATATTTTCCTTTATTTCATATTATTACTACTTACTTTTACACTTTTACAAACAAGTCCCTTTTTTAGGTGTTTTCACTAAAAATCACCTAGTAAAAGATGTTTATCATGCATCAAACATTCATATTCCTCCATTAATCAACAAAATACATACATGTTACACATGTTTCAAATTTCAAACATGAACATTAGCTCAAAATATAGCTAGAAATGGGTAGATCATGCTTCAAAGACTTCAAAACTACAAAGAACACTAAAAACGGGGCTAGGGAGCACTAACAATCAAGCTTGGAAATGTTGAACGAAACCCTAGCTATGATTATTGAGAAATTCGGCTATCACTTGGAGAAGATGGGCACATTTTTGCTTTGATTTTCCCTTTTTAATCTTTTAATTACCAAGTGACCAAAATGCCCTTAGGATTTTTCTTTTAAATTTTTCCTATGCATGTCCATTTTATTCCAAGATTACAGAAATCTTTCAAATTTCTAATTAGGACCCTCTAATTTATAATCTAAAGTAATTTCATGCTTAAATCTTCTAGAATGCAAGTTTTGCATCTTATTCAATTTGGTCCCTAAAGTTCAATTAGACATTTTATGCATAGAATTTCTTCATGAAACTTTCACATAAGCATGCATTCATATCATAGACCTCATAAGAATCATATAATAATTATTTCTATCTCATATTTGTGATCTCGAAACCACTGTTTTGACTAGGCCCTAATTCAGGATGTTACACATTTTATGTCTTAAAAATATAATATGTTCAAATAAATATAAAATAAGCCATTTTATGCATTAAAACTATATAATAAAACATAAAATCACATTTTAATAATTTCTATGTCCTAATTTCATATTTTCACATATTTCATTAATTTATTAAACAATTACTTAGTTTTAACAATGAATTTAAGTAAAAAGGTGATAAATTACATAGGAAAAATCCTATATATTTTTTAGTTTACACACCCTCAAACTTAAATTATTGCTCGTCCCGATTAATGTTTATGCTCGGAAAAAGGTCTTTCTAAGGCAAAATTCCTAACTGCGTAAGCAGCATCAAGCTTTGTCCCATAATCATGCATTAATAACTTCATGTTCATAGGTCTTCTTTATTAACAAGTAATTCATATGCAAATATTTTTAAAGTTTTATACTAAGTTTCAAAATATGCCAACATGAATCATAGTTTGTATGTATGTCACAACCACAAATAACATTCTGCATTCAACATAATTTCTTATCAATTAAGCAAACAATCATAAGGCTTATTTATGATCTTCTTATGTTGAACTTAGTACTTCCTCTCCATTAATTTAGGTGACATAATCATTAAATCAATAGGTTTTTTATTAGGTTGTAATGAGGCTCGGTTAAAGGTAGGTATTTTAAGAGATGACACATTTTGGTTTCAAAATCTTAACCTTTAACTATCTTGGATTTCTCGAAATACAGTCTTTTTCTTTAAGTGAACCTTTGGAACACTCCCAAACTTATTTTGAACTCAAGCTCATACATTTTGCCTTTTTTTGGAGACTGAGCAATTTTTTCTTTGCTCTTCCTTTATCTTTGTTTTTTTAGCATTAGCACATACATCTTTTTAAAAATTTCCTCAAATGATGATTACCAAGACAACTTTAGTTAAGGTGGGTGCATAAAATTAGGATAACTTAAAAACATGGTAATGTGGCTTATAATGTAGGTTCATTGCAATAAACAGGCCTTTAAGCTTAAAATTATAGTTTCAAGGGTCTAATATCATAGGGTTGGCTTGAAAAGCCTCAAATGATCCAAAGAAATAGTGCCTATGTCATTTCAGATTTTTATGTCCCCTAGGATTTCACCTCAAGAAAGTTACAAAGTTAATTCTAAAGATATAAACCTTCATGCATGTCTAATCTCAAGAGAAACTAAGTTTTCATGGCAAACATTACTAAGGCTAAGATCATACAAGCATTCCATTCTTCATGATGACATACTTTCACGCAGATAAAATCATCATTCATACTTGCATACAAATTATCTCATTAAAAAATGTTTTTTTCAAAACATTCATTTATTAAAACATACTTATGAAATAAATTATTGAAACATACTTGAAAATTTTAAAAATTTTGAGCAATTTATTTGCCTTACCCCCTTTAAAAAGAAGCAATTTTCTCATTGCAAGAATAAAGTAATGAATGAAAACTGAACACCATGTAGGGTTCAAAAGAAAGAGAGGTGAGTCAATAAGACTACCTAAATACCAAGCCTTTCCTAATAACCCAATCCTAGACATGTTCATTCCCATTACCACATTACTTAGTCTTTTTCTTTCTAAAGAAGCGCTAAGTTTATTAATGCTTGTTATGTTTTATTCTGTAGAAATTAAATTCTAATTACGAAACAAATAAGTTCCTAAAGATCTAAAAATAATTAAATAAATCAAGACAAGAATCCCCCTTTTATTTTTCTAACTCATTCCCCTTGTCTTTTTCATCTCCATCTCCGCTTGCATAGTCAGTATCTTCCGTCCATGTCTCAAAGATAGCATTTGGGAACTCAGGAACAAAAGTATTAGTGATATTCTTAAAAGTATTTTGAATTGAGTCATCTCTAATTTTTGCATATTTCTAGTATGTTAATCGTTGATTGTGCATGAACTTGCACATATCCATCATATTTGACAACTTTGATTTCTTTGAAGCACTTGCAGAAGTTAGTATTGGAGTTTTAGATCCAGGTACAACACTTAGCTTGTTTGTTTCTTTTTCTGGCTCAACTGCTGGTTCAGGGGTTGTAGATCCTTCAACTGGTTTAAGACTGTTCAGTTCCTTGTTAGATTCTTCTTCTTCAGTGTCTATAACTGAATTATCTTCAATTTTAGTTTCCTTTGTTGACTCCTTGGTATATGGCTCAGTTGGCTCTTCTTGCTCGCCGTGATTCAACTCATGCACTGTAACAGCCCGTTATTAGTTAAATCAGAATAATGGTTTTAGGACCACAAATACGAGGTCAAAATAAGTATTTTATCATTATTTTAATTTTTACAGTATGATATCATGTTGGTTGATCGCGTGATTCGTAACAAGTAATAAATATTTATAATGAAGATCAACCTAGACTAACTATTATCACAACGAAAAGGCAAGTGCACCTATCGAACAATAGTGTAGTAATTGCAAGACCGAGATATCGTACCTAAGGGAACCAAAAGTACTAGTAATAACTACCTCTTTATTATCTAGCCTAAGAATAAAAGGGTTTGTTTTAATTAACTAATTATTTAAACTAAGAACACACAGAGTTGGGAAATTAGATTGACTTGAGACAATACGTAAGGAAAAATCCACATAGGCTTTACTTGTTATTCTGGCTCCGAATCGTACGATTTATTCATTCAACTTGTTCCGTAGAGATCCCTAAGTTATGTTAATATCCCTATTCAAGAATAATAACGTTTAATCCTTAGATTGAATAACCGAGAATTTTCTCTAATTAACACTCTAGGGTTGCATTAACTCGATCTATGAATCCCCTTATTAGTTTTCACCCTAATTCGGCAAAATCTTATTACCTTATTTCTAGGCGCGCAATCAACTCTGCTTAATTATGGAAAATGTACTCTTAGACAGGGTCTATTCCTCCTCTGAATAAGAGCGTGTCTTGAATCAGTATCCTGGGATATTAAAACAAGAATTAAGAACACATAATTAAGAATAAGTTAAATATTTATCACAGGATTCAGAAAATAATAATAAGATTCGTCTTAGGTTTCATTCCCTTTAGGTATTTAGGGGATTTAGTTCATAACTAAATAAGAAAACATCTCAGAAGAATAAAGAATACAAAACATAAAGAAAACCCAAAACTCCTGAAGGGGAATTAAGGAGAGATCTTCAGTCTTGATGATGAATCCGACTTCTGAGATGGATCAATCAGCTTTTTTTGGGTAATTCCTTACCCCTCTTCTCCGTCTCCCCTTTTCTCCTCCTCTAGTGCGTATTTATAGGCTTTGGAATGCCTAAAAACCCTTCAAAGTGGCCTTTTCTAAATTGGACTTAACTTGGGCTCAGCAGGGACACGCTCGTGTGACACGGCCGTATGACGTGATTGCCAGGCTGTGTTCAATCCGTTAAATTGCACACGACCATGTGGGCCAATGGCCAGGCCGTGTGAGTCATGAAAGCCTTGGTCGACACCCTTAAAAGACACGAGCTTGTGAGCTACCCGTGTGTCAAGGCTTAAGCCAGGTCATCTTCTCAGACACGCTCGTGTGACACGGCCGTGTGACGTGATTGCCAGGCTGTGTTCAATCCGTTAAATTGCACACGGCCATATAGGTCAATGGCCAGGCCGTGTGAGTTCGTGAAAGCCTTGGTCGACACCCTTAAAAGACACGAGCTTGTGAGCTACCCGTGTAACACCCCGAACCCGAAACCGACACCGGAGTCGAACACGAGGTGTTAACTGACTTTAACCCCTTATAAAATTTATTTTCCAGACACTGCTCCGGACTTTGGTAACATTTCTCGGAGGCTTCCAGTTAAGTATGGCTGAAATTTTGCTCGGGTCAACTCGAATACCCGATGCGGATACCACATGACCCAAGAAGCTAACCTCTCTTAACCAGAACTCACACTTACTGAACTTAGCATATAACTGCTTATCCCGCAAAATTTGCAACACTAGCCTCAGATGCTCAGCATGTTCGGTCTCATCTCTTGAATAGACCAAGATGTCATCAATAAACACAAGTACGAACCGATCCAAATACGGCCTGAAGATCCGATTCATCAAATCCATAAACACCGCAGGGGCATTAGTGAGCCCAAACGGCATCACTAAGAACTCGTAGTGACCGTACCTCGTTCTGAAAGCAGTTTTGGGTACGTCCGAATCTCGAATCCGCAACTGATAATAACCCGATCTCAAATCTATCTTTGAAAACACCGATGCTCCCTTTAATTGATCAAACAGATCATCAATACGCGGTAACGGATACTTATTCTTTATCGTCACTTTATTCAGTTGACGATAGTCAATGCACAACCTCATGGTTCCGTCCTTCTTTTTCACGAACAATACTGGTGCACCCCAAGGTGAGAAACTCGGTCGAGCGAAACCTCTATCCGTCAATTCTTGCAACTGAACTTTCAACTCTTTTAACTCGGTTAGTGCCATACGATACGGAGCGGTCGAAATTGGCG
The DNA here is from genome assembly GCF_007990345.1 of Gossypium hirsutum. Classification (NCBI taxonomy): domain Eukaryota; kingdom Viridiplantae; phylum Streptophyta; class Magnoliopsida; order Malvales; family Malvaceae; genus Gossypium; species Gossypium hirsutum. The sequence continues at coordinate 77,573,169 of NC_053424.1, read as the reverse complement.
TAGTTCCAGGTACAAGCTCAATACCAAACTCTACCTCCCGAACAGGTGGCAAACCCGGTAACTCTTCAGGAATAACATCCGGGTATTCACAAACCACCGGCACCGATTCGGGTTTCTTTTCTAACTCCTTGTCATCAAGTACATACGCGAGGTATGCTCCGCACCCTTTCCTTACATATTTCTGGGCCAACATTGCTGATATTACAGCTGGCAACCCCCTTAAGTCCGCAGACTCAACTCGGATTATTTCGTTATTTGCGCACCTCAAATCGATAGTCTTGCTTTTGCAATTCACAACCGCATCATGTGCGGTTAACCAATCCAAACCAAGAATAACATCAAACTCGTCGAACGGCAAAAGCATCAAATCGGCCGGAAAACAGGATTCTCGGATTATTAGAGGGCATCTCTTACACACTTTATCAACAAGTACGCATTGACCCAAAGGGTTTGATACTCGAATTACGAGCTCAGTAGACTCAACAGGTAGAGTCTTACTGGTTGCTAAGGTTTCGTATACATATGAATGAGTAGAACCAGGGTCAATCAATGCAATCACATTAGTATCAAAGAGAGTGAAGGTACCAGTGATGACGTCGGGGGAGGATGCCTCCTCTCGTGCGCGAATGGCATATGCTCTAGCAGGAGTACGGTTCTCGGCTCGATCGGCCGTATCAGAGGCCCCCCTCTGACTACCACCCCTGCCTCCTAAAATTCTCGGTGGTCTACCTCTAGATGTCACTCCACTAGGTCTTGCACCTTGAATCTTATTCTTCTCATCCAGCTTCGTGCAATCTCTAATGAAGTGGTCCTTCGAACCGCATCCGTAACAGGCCCTGCTAGTAGACTTGCCCCAACATTCACCTAGGTGTCGTCTTCCACATTGGGGACATTCAGGTTTCTCGTGACGATTATTGCCCACACTAGCTACCGAAGTAGCTCGGGAGCCCATCGATGGTCTTGCCCTGATGGAAATTCCCGCAGTCGCCCTTGACTTATTAATGTCCTCCCTGAACTTCTTTACAGCTGAGATCGGAGCTTTACCCGTCGATCTTTTACGATAATCTCTAGCTTCAAATTCAGCCTTCCTCTTCTCCTTTCCAAGTTCTTCCGCCTTGCAGGCTCGTTCGACTAGTGTTACGAATTCTTTTATTTCCAAAATACCCATTAGTAGCTTTAAATCTTCATTCAATCCTTCCTCGAACCTTTTGCACATAGCAACCTCATCAGCTACACACTCCCGGGCATACCTACTGAGTCTTACGAATTCATGTTCGTATTCAGATACAGTCATACGGCCTTGCTTGAGTTCCAAGAACTCCTTACGCTTCTGATCAATGAACCGTTGGCTAATAAATTTCTTTCGGAATTCCGTTTGAAAGAAGTCCCAAGTTACTTGCTCGTTCGGGACTATGGAAATCAAGGTCCTCCACCAATAGTAGGCTGAGTCTCGCAACAAAGATACAGCACATTTTAGACATTCGTCAGGTGTGCATGACAATTCATCGAACACCCGAATGGTGTTATCAAGCCAGAACTCGGCCCTTTCGGCATCATCAGTTACTATGGCCTTGAACTCCTCGGCCCCACGCTTCCTAATCAAGTCTACAGGTGGCTTACTCAGCCTCACAGGATCAGCGACTGATGGCATTATAGGCTCTTGGGGTGGATTATTCAAATTTGGGAATTGTTGGACAGCCGGGTTGGTTCGGGCATATTGCGCGACCCACTCATTCATCATGGTAAAGAAGGCTTGTTTAGCCCCCTCACCTTGATTATTCGCAGATGACTGAGGTTCAACAGGCGGCGTCCCTTGTGCAGGAGCAGCCGCTACGCTCTCAATGTCATCCGCTAGGGTTCTTTCTTCACCGGGGTCCATTTACTAATCAAAACAAAAACATTTCAACCGTCAGAAGTCATCACACATTTAAACATTAACATTCGGCATGTATAGCTAGACTCATACGCGCTATGGTAGTCCTAGAACCGACTAAACCATAGCTCTGATACCAATAAAATGTAACACCCCGAACCCGAAATCGACACCGGAGTCGAACACGAGGTGTTAACTGACTTTAACCCCTTATAAAATTTATTTTCCAGACACTGCCCAATCTGTGTACTAGTCGTTTTAAAAATCATATCTTGAGTTTCGTAACTCGAAAATCAGTTTCGTGATTTTTCCCAGAAACTAGACTCATGTGCCCATCTATGTATTTTTTTCTAGAATTTTTTGTTGGGCCAATTTGTACAGTTTATTAGTCAAAGTCTCCCAGGTTGCAGGGGTCGACTACACTGACCTTTGCCCATTACGACCTGGATATCTCCCTGCACGGGGCTTCAATACTGATGCCGTTTGTTTCTATGAAAACTAGACTAAGAGAGGAATCTGTACATATATTGTACGACCCCTAATTATCTCTAGTTAATTTATATTGAATTTCCAAAGTCGGAGCAGGGAATCCAGAAACCGTTCTGGCCCTGTCCCACAAAAATCTGATTATCTCTTAATATACTGCCCATATGATCTTTTCGTTACTTCCTCATGAAAACATACTCATCGAGCTTCGATTACATAATTTATTCATCAATTAATTCCACTCCTACTATTTTTAGTGATTTTTCAATCTCATGACACTGCTGCTGCCAGCATCTGTTACGAAAGTAACTAGGTCCATTTCATGCCTACCCTTGATCCAACTCAATCGAACATTCGTGCCATTTTCGCATGGCTTAAAGTTTACATGCCAAAGTTCAAACACAACGTAATAGCTTATACATGCCAAAATGTTCTTCTAAGCCAACTAAGAAGAAGGTACCAAAACTTGCTATCCGGTGTGATGACTTCGATGACGGCCTGACCCCGCAAAAATAGATGAGTCCAAGCAACCTATAATGGGTGACAAGGAAACACCGAGTGAGTTTATAACTCAGTAAGTCATAAGCAATGCACTACCATCCATCAATAACATTATCACAAGAGGAAACAAAATGGAACGAGACAATTTACTCCATCCATACCGAACCATACCATAGTTCCTCCAACCTATCGATTCAGTTTCATATCAATTCATGCATTCACATTCCATATACTCATCAATAGGACATTGAGGCAATTTCATAAATCAATTTATTTTCGTTACAATCAAACGACTAAACGGCCTTTCACCCATCCTACGATAAATTTTATGTACGTGACTTCAAGTATATTTGTCACATAGGTTCAAACTTACCGAGCTCAACACCAAGTATAAGCATAGCACCTATTAGCCATGTACTCAAGACACTTACCCGATCCGCTGTCCGCGATCGACTCAATAGTGTCGCACACATAGTGTCCATAATGATTCACGAATGTATATTGAGTCCGCACACTCAGTGCTATATAATCAACTCGCACACTTAGTGCTACGTAATCAAATCGCACACTTAGTGCTACATAGTCAAACTCGCACACTTAGTGCCGCATGGTCAATTCGCACACTTAGTGCATCATATTCATTTCGCACACTTAGTGCAACATAGTCAAATCGCACACTTAGTGCTGTACAATTTAATCCCGCGCACTTAGCGCCAATCTCATGGTCATAAATGGTTATACCCGCACGTTTAGTGCCGAGATCAACAACTCAGTACATCTTACCTCTTTTCTTTTCATTCAACAATTTCATCATCACATACGTACATGCATATATATATATGTATATTTATTCATTCCATTCAGCATCAATACATAAACATTATGACCATTTGAAATAATACCAACTACATGCTTAATGACTTACCTTGTGTTGGGTAAGACGGTTCCAACTCGGCCACTCAGTGATCTTTTCTTTGCCTTTATCGGATCTAGTTCCCTTTTGCTCTTGAGCTTAAGTTCGACAAAATTTAAAATAGTCATTAATCGACTATTCAAGTATTACTTTCAGAATAATATATATATTGATTTGACTTTCACACACATAGATTATAGTAAGCTTTATAATAATCAATAAATAACTCATTGGCAAATTTTCATTAATGTTTACAACAAAATCACATATTCACTACGAGCTGTTTTCCGGAGCAGTAGTCGCTAAATTGTTTATAACTGGAGCTACAAAATTCCAAATCACTAGCCGTTAATTTTCCCTGAATATAGACTCGTATATCTTCCATCCATAAAATTTTCAGAATTTTAGGCTTGGCCAATCAATACCAGATTTTTCTTAAAGTTTCCCCTGTTTTACTGTTTGACTATTCTGACCACTCTTCACTACGAATCAAGTTTCTCATTTTACAGAATTCAAAATGTGTTGTATTTGATCTCATTTGAAACTAGACTTATTAAGGAGTCTAAGCATATAAATTTTATCTTATAATCATTTTTGTACAATTTATAATGATTTTCTAAAAACAGAACAGGGAATCTAGTAGTCATTTTGACTCAGCCCCACAATACTTCAAATATCTCAAGATCGGTAACTCTTTTGTTTTTATAGTTTCTTTTGTAAGAAAATAGACTCTTCAAGCTTTAATGGCATAATTCACTCAGCTTCTAATTCAACTCCTACAAATTATGGCGATTTTCCAAAATCACCTTACTGCTGCTGTCCCCAAACAGATTATTACCAAATCAAATACTAACATTAGCATTTCACCTTAATAGCTAGCTTACCAAGCCTTAATTTAACATATAATTCACACATATCACATTCAGCTATATATACATTTATCATATTTCCATTTCAGCATATATAACTAACATTTATTCCGAAATTTTAATATCTAATTGCTTATAAACTTTCTTCGGATGTCGTCGACTAAATGATCGGCTACTCAACTACTTTCGATTTTCCCCGATCTAAATCCAATTCCTTGGTTTCTTGATCTTAACATATTCAAATAAATCTCATTTTAACATATTTTCATTCAATTTAGTCTAATAACGCATAAATGGGTAAATTACATTTTTACCCCTAATATTTCGCACTTTCACAATTTAGTCTTTATTCCACAAAACACAAAATACACAAAGTTTGGTCACACTCCTTAAGGGCCGAATCTTCCTAGTACCCATATAAGTCCATACATTTCATTTATTTCACCTTTGAGTCCTTCAAAAATTTATTTTTGTAATTTAGCCCTAACTACTCAAAATCACCAAAAACTTTAACACAAAACATATTAATCTTTAACATATCTTTCACTTTTCATCAACAACTATCAAAAAGCTCAAGCACTCATCAATGGCAAAACACAAAATCATCATCAATCCACAAAATTGAACCATGGGTTTTTAGAACTCAAGTCAACTACTAAAACATGCATGCATCTCAAGAACAACATCAAACATACCTTAGTCTAGCAAACCACCATAGCCGATTTTCTCAAGCTCTTCCCCTTCCTTTCTTTCCTCTATTCGGCCAAAGGTGTTCAAGAATGAACACATTTTTTTTTGTTTTCTTTCCTCAACTCACGGCAACAAGGGGGGTATGGATGAGACCATTTTTTTTTCATCACCCTTCCTTTCATTGTTTAATTACCATGCTCTTTATTTTATTTTTCTTAGCATACATCACTAGCATAACATGTTGGTGACATGTTTCCACCCATAGCATGGCCAGCCACTATGCTTTAATTTGGCTAATTTGACATGCAAGGACAAACACTTTCCCACATATATTAATAGGCCACTTGAACACTTGCCTAGCATATTTCTAAATTGTCTCACATAAGTCCCTACTAATAAATTCCACATACACTGACCAAATTAAAGTATGGAACTATCACACAAGCATTTACGCACATCATAAACACAAAATATAATCTTTAATTATTTATAAGACTCGGTTTTGTGGTCCCGAAAACACTTCCCGACTAGGGTAAATTTTGGGCTGTCACAACCCGTGTGTCAAGGCTTAAGCCAGGTCATCTTCTCGATTTGGTCCGTTTTGTCCCTTTTTGGCTCGTTTTTGGCTCTTGGTGCTCTCCCGAGTACAAAAAATGAAATTAAAGCATTAGGAGCATCGAATTCACCAATTCTAATGAGAAATCATCTATAAAATTCATTAAACATGGGGTAAAAATACGTATAATTTACGGTTTATCATTTGTGTGAAAATTTCGTTACGAAATTTTATAGTTTAATTGCTCAATTTGAGAAAAAGGACTAAATCGCGTAAAATGAAAAAGTGATTTTCTATTAGTTAAAGGTGTCAAATAGCTTTGGTTTTTAAATATGGTGGCCTTAAATGGTAATTAAACCATTTGAAAGATGAGTGGAGAATTTTGGACAACCATTTAATGTTTTTTAAGTTATATAACAAAGGTTAAAATAGTAATTAGTAAAAGGTTAATTTAATTAAAACAAAACAAAAATTTAAGCCATTCATCTTCTTGATTGCTGAATGTGAAGGAGGAAGAAAGCCATTTTAGGTCTTGAATCATTTGGCTACTTCAAGGCTCAATTATCAAGGAAAGAGGAATTCGAACTTAGATCGGGGAAAAAGCAAAGTAATTGAATAGTCGATTCGTTCTGTTATTTCCGTATATGAGGTAAGTTCATATAATTGAACTTAAATGTGTATCTATTTATTTGATGGATGAAATTGAGATAGTATTTATTATAATAGATAAATGTAGAGATATTAAATTTAATGTACGATTAAAGTAAATGAGATGCTGAATAAGACCATAGCTGGGTTATGGCAAATCGGATAATAATTCCATAACTGGGTTATGGCATGTGAATGTAAGACCATGGCAGGGCCTTGGCAATGTATGTGTAAGAAGTTGGACTATGGCATCAGAAAATTGAAGTATTTATATCGTAAGTATTCATAAGTCGGAGTGGTTTGATAAAAGAATTGTTGAGAAATAGATAAGTATCGGTACAGGTATGTACAAAAAACTAATTCAAGTAACAAGTTAGAAGATGTTGAGAACTTATGAGTTATGATATGGATAAACTTTATGTTAGCTCATTGTTTGATGCTTTAAATGTTAATTATGTTATCCATTTTGAAATGTTAATGAATATTGTTATTATTTCATATTTACATACGAACTTACTAAGCTTTATAGCTTACTTTGTTTAATTTTTGATGTTTTATAGTTTTACGAAGCTAGCTTGGATCCGTGGATTGTCAGAGACTTCATCGCACTATCGGATATCTATTTGGTACTTTTGAGTTGTGTAAATATGGTATATGACATGTATAGGCTTGTGCCATTTTGGTATGTTTGATGAACATGTAGTTAGGCCATTTGAGTTGGCTTGTGATGATGAATTTGTTAATGTATAAAAATGTGTAAATGGCTTTGTTTTGAGTTAGGTAATTGATCTATATTGAGTAAATGATGTTGACTTAATAATGCATGTTTGGAATGGTTTAACTAAATGAAATATATATGTGAATTATGTATAGTAAGGCAAGTTGAAATGATAGGTATTTGAATAGGTAGTGGCATTGAATTGAGTATTGAATTGGTTGAAATGGATATAGTATGATTGTGTATTTGTTGATGACTTTTGGCTACATATTTGTGTCTTAAAATGGTAACAATTGATCTTGTATAGGTATGTACCAAATGGGTCGCAAAATGGCTTCGTAAATTGCCTATTTTTGTCCGCACAGGCAAAGACACGGGCGTGTGTCTCAGCCATGTGTCCCCTGGTGTTGATTTTGCAAACAAGTCAGTATGCTCCACATGGCCTCACACACCAGCATGTGACTTTGTAATACCCCAATTTTGTCTGGTGTTGATTTTCTGTGTTTCTGTGATTTCTAAAATTTGTTTGTGTTCTGGTTGGTTAAAATATATATTTTAGTAGGTTAGTGGGCCTTTAGAAGGCCCAAACTTAAGTTAAATCCGTGGTAGTCTTCGAAATTTTAATTATATGAACTGGTGATGCAATTAGCGTTTGGGCTTTTAAGAGTAAAGGGGTAAAAGATGACACAAAAAGGAGTGTGGTGTAGTGGCAGGGTGGCGCCACTTAGGGGACAAGGAAGTGACGCCATAGAGGAAGCAAGGGGTCCAAGGTTCAAGTCTTGGCTCTTGCAATATATTCTGGTTTTTCTTTTCAATAAGTCTGGAAGCAAGTAGGTACGCTTTAAAGTTTAAAGTGTTGGATTTATGACACAAATGAGTTGATGACCTAGTGGTGGTGGCGTGAGTTGGCATGTGAGAGGACTTTGGGTCGAATCCCTTGGCACGCAAAGGTTGATTATTTTGCTATGTTGGGACGGCAAGAGTTGGTGTTAGTTTTAAACTCTGGTGATGGAGGGATCCCACATCGGGGAGCTACATAAGAGTAGATGGAGAGCTGGCTTTAAATAGAGCAAACCATGAGGAGAGTAGGCATACCCTTCTTGGCTGATCCCTTTTGCTTTGTGACGTGCTCGTTTGGGTTGGGCGTGAGCTAAGAGTGTTTGGAGCGCGGATTAACTGCAGTCTCCTAACAGGTGTGTATTTCTCATTACTCTAGTAGTAGGACGGCTATTTTGGGCCGCGATGGGCTGAAATGAGCCATGTGGTCCTAATGGGTCCATAGGCCCAAGTGGATAAGTTGTAGAATTACTAAAATACCCTTGTAGGGTAGGACTACCGATTTACCCCTAGAAGGTAAAATGACTATTTTGCCCCTCGTGCGTAAATGACTAACTTGTGTGATGATTGGGTTAGTTGACGTGGATTTATGTTAGTTATCGTTAATTCGTAAGTCTAATGTGTTAGTGATCAATTATAGGATTACCGTGTGGGAGATATTGTCATCAATCGTCATCAACCAGGTGTGTAAACGACACCCTCCCTTAGACTAAATCGGTAAAAGCCAAAATACCGAAACGTTGGTATTTTGTGAACTCGTGAGCTTGCGAGCACTCGTGAGACAGTTGTTAATGAATATGGTGCATTTGGATGATTAGAGTGCAGAATGTGCATTTTCGTGCACAACGGTATTTTTAGCCTTAATTGGCCGAAAACGGGCCAATGGGCCAACGGGCCCACTTTGGTAAAAATATGAGGTAAGTACTTCTGATTACTTGGTAAACGTTAGAATGAGCATGAAACCTTAGCAATAGGTAATAATTACTGAAATACCCTTATGCATGAAAAATTACGATTTTACCCCTAGGGTTATTTTTTTCTGAAAAGCATGATGTTCTATTTCTGTATACGTATGCCATGACATATTATTTCTATTGCATGGGAGATGGGTTTATATTGATGGAGGAAGTGTTCTGGCAGCCTCACTGCAATCTGGTGGCTTCGCCACATATATATATCTGTTCTGGTGGCCTAGCCACAATATCTGTATCTGGTGACTTCGTCACAATATCTTGCAACCTCGCTGCAATTTCTGTGGTGTGTAGCGGTTGGGTGGGTCAAGTAGTCTCCCCACATGGTGTAAGGCTGGTACGGGGGTGTTATGGATGTCTCTGGGTTGGGAGTTCTGCATTCATGATATATTTGTTCTGTATCTACTATGGGCCTATGGGTTTCATTCTGATTTTTGTACTGGGCCAAGGCCTAGATAAGTCTGACTCTGAGGTTTGATCTATTTTGGGCTATGGTTGGGTTATGCTACACATTGAGTTTACCGAACTCACCCTTTATTTTCATCTCTGTAGGAAATCCCCAACCATAATAGGCTTGGAGCTGTGAGGGATTCGGAGTGGCCACATCATCTGCAAAGTTGGTTTTTCTAAGTTAGTTTATTTTTATTATTTTTATATTCTATTTAATTTTGGGTTTTAAGTTGTAATAAGGCCGCTATTTAAATTTCTTTTTTTCCGCTATGGCTTTATTTTCTGATTATATTTATACTATGAAGAAACTGCTAGTGTTAGGCTGCGCGGGTTTTCAAAATTAATGAACGTTTTCAAGACTCAACAAGCACAACAAATGGATAGCCTAAAGATTGATAAACCGGCTTTTCATTCAACCGTTGTTTTTACAAAGACCACCCTAATCACTTAAACCAGCGAATGCATACTAAGTCATAAGTCCATGTGACACGTCAGATCTGGCCATAACGTCTGGGTCGGGTTTGGGGTGTTACAGACTTGGTCATGTGGCATAAATCAGTATACCCTAGAAGTTCGACACGGCCTAGTACATAGCCTCACACGCGGGCGTGTATGGCCATTTTTAGGGTACATGGGCTATCCACATAGGGGTGTATGTTGGCCGTGTGACCCAAGTTAGAGAGTTACACGGGGTCAGACATGGGCTGGGACACAGCCATGTGCTCCCAATTCGAATGTCCACACGGCCTGTGACACAAGCGTGTGCCCCCTGTTTTGAGAATTTTTTTCAAAGCTTCGTAAAAGTTTCATAAATTATCGGTTTAGTCCTGAACCGCTCCCAAAGCATGTTTAAGGCCTCGTAGGTTCGTTTAAGGGATAAATAAATTGAATTTGAATGATGATTGTATGAAATGAATGAATGTATGAGAAAAGTATGTTTATATGTATTGTAAGTCTGATAATGCTTCGAAACCTTATTCAGGCATTGAATATGGGTGAGGGGTGTTACATGCACCTTCTCTACTAACTTTTCATGATCATGATTTGTAATGTACCCTTGAGCATATTGCCCTTTCATATTTTCTTGTGTTTTAACATGGGCCTTTAAGCAAAGTGAAGTGATTAATGATGGTAAATAAGCTGTAAAACCCCTCACCCGTACTCGACGTCGGAACAGGGTTATGAGGCGTTATTGGACTTACATCGCAAACAATTATACAATTTCGAGTCATAAATTTCCATCAATCTAAAACTATTTGCTTCCAGTCATAAAGTCCCGAATACGAGCCTACGAGGCCCAAAACATGCGTTGGAAGTGATCTGGGATTGAACCTAGAACTTAGGAAATTTTTACAAAACTTAGAAGATTTTTGTCATTTACAAGGGTCACACGCCCGTGCGGTTTAGGACACACTCGTGTGGGCAGGCCGTGAGGTCACACACGCCCGTGTCCCTAACCCGTGTAACTCTCTGTTTTGCAAGGCATGAACAAATTGAAGTCACATGGCCAAGCCACACACCTATGTGCTAGGCTATGTGTTTGATTAATTTTCATAAAATAGGTGCAGACTTCACACAGCCAAGACACACACCCATGTCCGGGGTCGTCTCCCTCACACGGCTAAGACACACGTCCGTGTCTCTGCCCGTGTGCTCAATTCTAAGCATTCTATTTCTCAAAATTAAGGTGCAGGGGACACATGGCCGAAACACATGCCTATGGGGCAGGCCGTGTGTCCGTCTGTCTACCTGTGTAGACAAAAATAAAGGCTATCTACCAAGCCAATTTGCCACCTTCATTTGCACACATACTCAACATCAAATGGCACAAATCATGATGTACTAAGGCAACAAAGACATCCACAGTCAAGGCTAACACATATCATTTCAGTACTTTCATCTAACATGCCCATAACATTCCATGCTTTGTCAAACTCAATCACACTAAATCACATTCACAAGTATCAACACAAATACTTTCATTAGGCATACTTTTACTTAGATTTCCTAGCATACCAACGAGTCAATCTTAACCATTCAACAACAAAAACCATTAAGCAACATTCAGCCATTTACCAAGCATTTTTAAACTACATCAAAAAAGAGATATTTGCACACGTATGAATATTCATAGGCTTACAACCAATATCACCAAAATAAGCCCAATTACATGGCTAAATACCTAATCAACCTTAAAAAAACACAAGCCAACACATTTGGCCAAATCATAATGAAACATATACCAAAATGACCAAGTCCCTATACATGCCATATACTCAAAATGTTTAAAATTATTGATACCGAAAATGACAGTTTGATAGTGTGATGCGATCTCCGACGATCTCCAATCTGAGCTAGCTTGGTAACACTATAAAACATGGAAAAATAAATCGGCGTAAGCTATATAGCTTAGTAAGCTCGTATGAAAGAAATAAGCAAATCTTACCATACATTTCACATTCAAGTAATATAATATAAGATAACGTAATTTACATTAATTTCATGACCATAATTCATTCCATCGCACACTCACCTTGAAATCATCACTTTGAATTTAAAAATCGTAAGGTTTATGTACATACCAGTACCATCTCGTAATAATTTCATACTTATTCTCATCGTTGACATACCCAATGAACCACTAGGAATAATATCGGATACTCAGGAAACCTTGCACACAAGGTGTCACAAATGTAGCCATTGCTACCTTTATCTCGTAACACATATATGCTAGCTCTCGATCCATCAATGGGCCTACTCACACAAGTTGTCAATCAAGATGTAGCTACACAGTGCTGCTCACACAAGTTGTCAAGTAATCGCAGCCACCAGTAGGACATAAGACCAGCACCCAAATCACATAACATAATACCCTAGTGACATGTCACTTGTAACCTAATCTATTCCTAAGGTTCGATTGGGATTTCTCGCTTGCCAAAATGTCATCGAACGTGTCTATAGAGTCATTTACACAAATCATACAAAATTAAAGCATTTAAGATACAATTATAATAAAGCTTATTTACATACGAACTTACCTTGAACACAAAAACGACAAAAGGAATCTATTCGTCAATTATTTTGTTTTTCCCCCAATATAGATCCGAACTTCATTTTTGTTGTTCTATAATACCACATATAACTCATTTAACCATCAAGCTATTCAATTCAGTCCAAAATCACATTATGGAAAAAATTGCATTTTTGCGCCTAACATTTCAACATTTTACGATTTAGTCCCTAGGCTCGTAAAATGAATTTCATTCAATTTCATCACAAACCAAGCCTAGTCGAATATTATTTGTACTCATAATAGCCCACAGTTTTCTTTTATTCACATTTTCTACACATTTTATAGCCTTTTACAAATAAGTCCCTATTTGACCTTTTTATCAAAAATTACTTTACAAATGTTGTTTATCTAACAACAAGCATGCACTTTCTATCATCAAACATCAAGATACAAACACATCCAACATGGGTAAATTTTTACACTTTAAATTTCTTTCAAATTAGTCCTTAGAATAGCTAGATCAAGTTACAACATTCACAAAAACATAGAAATCATTAAAAGCGGGGCAAGAACGGACTTACAATCGAGCTTGAAAGTTGGCCAAACCCTAGCTATGGCTTCTCTTCCACAAATTCGGCTAGGGGGACTAAATTGAAGAAGATGGACATCTTTTATTAGGTTAATTTGTCTTTATTTACCAAATTACTAATTTACCCTTCACTTAAACTTTATAAATTCACTTACTCCATGCCCATTTTTGTCCACCCTAAAGTATAATAGTCTAATTGTCATTTAAGGACCTCTAATTAAAAAATCATAAAAATTTACTACTTTTAGCTTATAGAACTCCAAATTTGCACGTATTGCAATTTAGTCCTTCTAGTCAAATCGAGCACTCAAACGATAAAATATCTTAATGAAATTTTCACACAATTATTCTATCATGCTATAGATCTTAAAATAGTAATAAAATGAATATTTCTACTTAAGATTTATGGTCTCAAAACCACTATTTTGATTTGACCCAAAAATGGACTATTACAACTCTCCCCCTTAGGGATTTTTGTCCTCGAAAATCTTACTAGAAAAGAGGTTAGGGTACTATTTTCTTATAGCTTCCTCGGGTTCCCACGTAGCCTCTACGACGCCGTGTTGTTGCCACAAAACTTTCACTAGATCTATGCTTTTATTTCTCAATTGTTTAACCTCTCGAGCTAACACTTTGATCGGTTCTTCGCCGTATGTCATATTGGGTCGAATCTCAATCTCTGACGGTGAGATTACATGTGACGGATCTGATTGATATCGTCACAACATCGATAGATGTAGTACATTGTGGATCCTTTCTAACTCCAACGGTAAGGCTAGTCGATATGCCACTGGCTCTATTCTTTCGATAAACTCATACGGCCCAATGACACGTGGATTCAACTTGCCTTTGTGACCAAGACTAATAATTTTCTCCCACAATGACACTTTCAGAAACACTTTATCACCAACTTGAAATTCAATATCCTTTCGTTTCAAATCAGCGTACGATTTCTATCAATCCAAAGCTACTTTCAAACAATCCCAAATTACTTTCACTTTATCTTCAGTTTCTCTAACCAAATCAACCCCGTGAATCTGTTTCTCACTAAGCTCGATCTAATATAGCAGAGTTTGACACTTGAGATTGTAGAATGCTTCATACGGTGCCATTTTTATACTCGATTGAAAACTATTGTTTTAAGCAAATTCAACCAATGGTAGATATTTCTCCCAACTACCTTCGAACTCTAAAACACAACAACAAAGTATATCTTCGAGAATTTGGATCACTCTCTTAGATTGACCATCGGTTTATGGATGAAATGTAGTACTAAAATTCAACTTTGTACCCAACGCTTCTTGTAATTTCTTCCAAAATTGCAACGTGAACCTCGGATCTCTATCCAAAATAATAGAAGTAGGCACCCCGTGCAATCTAACAATCTCAGCAATTTACAATTCAGCTAGTTTATCAACTGAATAATCGTTATGTATCAAAATGAAATGAGTTGATTTCGTCAATCTATCAACAACGACCCAAACGACATATTTCTTCTTCGGAGTCAGGGGTAAGCCCGATATGAAGTTCATCGTAACTCTATCCCATTTCCACTCAGGTATTATCATAGGCTAAAGTAAACCCGAAGGTACTTGATGTTTAGCTTTTACTTGTTAACAAATCAAACATCTTGATACAAACTCTGAAATGTCTCGTTTCATGCCCGACCACCAATATAATTGTTTCAAATCATTAAACATCTTTGTACTTCCAGGATGAACATATAAACAACCACAGTGTGCTTCGTGAAGAATTTTTTAAATCAGTTTAGTATCGCTTGGTACACAAATCCTACCCGAAACATCAGACAATTCTCTGATCCAATCTGACAGTCTGAATCACTATTAGATTCGCACTGAACTCTTTTAGCTTGCAATTCATTGTCACCTTTCTGACCTTCACAAATTTGTTGAAGAAATACTGGTTTAGCTTTCAACTCAATCAAAATTGATCCATCATCAGATAAGGTTAGTCGCGTATTCATTGTTCTCAAAGCAAACAAAGACTTTCTACTTAAATCATCTGCAACTACGTTCGATTTTCTTGGGTTATAGTCGATTACTAACTCATAATCTTTCAGTAGTTTGAGCCATCTCCGTTGTCTTAAATTCAAATCTTTCTAACTCATTACATACTTTAAACTATTGTGATCGGTAAAGATGTGACACTTCTCACCGAATAAATGGTGTCTCCAAATTTTTAAAGCGAACACAATAGCGGCTAGTTCCAAGTCATGCGTCGGATAGTTCCTTTCTTGTGGTATCAACCGACTCGAGGCATAAGCTATCACTTTACCCATTGCATCAGCACACAACTTAAACCATTCAATGATGCGTCACTAAAAATCATAAACTCTTTTCTTGACTTAGGTTGCACTAACACCGGTGCCTCAGTCAACAACGCTTTCAACTGCTCAAAACTTTGTTGACATTCTCAGACCATTCGAATTTCACATGTTTTTGTAACAATCTGGTCATAGGTGTGGCAATAATAAAAAATCCCTTAACAAAACATCGATAATAACCGACCAAGCCCAAAAAGCTTCTAATTTCGGGTACATTTGTCGGGGGTTTCCAATCAACAACTGTCAAAATCTTACTCGATTCAACCCGTATACCTTCCACTAAAACAGTGTCCCCCCAAAATACAACTTCTCAGAGCCAAAACTCACTTTTTCTGAATTTAGCAAACAATTTCTTATCTCTCAAAGTCTGTAATATAATCCTTAAATGTTCAGCATGCTTAGACTCCTATCGGGAATAAATCAGGATGTCATCAATAAATACAACCAAAAACTTATCTAAATACGGTCGGAAGATTCGATTCATCAAGTCCATAAAAACTGCAAGAGCATTTGTTAATCCAAACGGCATAACAAGGAATTCATAATGCCTGTACCTTGTTCTAAACGCGATCTTCGACACATCTGAATCCTTATCTCTCAACTGGTAATAACCTGATCTCAAGTCTATCTTCGAGAACACTGTTGCCCCTTTCAACTGATCAAACAAATCATCAATTCTCAGTATGGGATACTAGTTCTTTATCGTAACCTTATTAAGTTGATGATAATCAATACAAAGTCTCACAGATCCGTTTTTCTTTTTGACGATTAACATTGGTGCACCCTAGGGCAAAAAATTCAGTCTCGCAAAACCCTTATTTGTCAACTCTTGCAACTGAGATTTCAATTCTTTCAATTTAGTTGGATCCATTCTATACGGAGATATCGATATCGATGAAGTCCCCGGTACCAAATCAAGAGCAAACTCGACTTCTCTGATCGGTGGCAACCTAGAAAACTCTTCTGGAAACACATCCGAGTATTCACAAACTATCGACACAAATTCAATCTTCAATTTAGACACTTTCATATTCAATACATACGCAACATAAGCTTCACACCCTTTTCTTACATACCTCTGAGCCGACATCGACGAAATCACAATAGGCAACTCATTCGACTTATCCGATTCAATCTGAAGAATTTCATTATCTTGACATTTCAATTCAATAATCTTTCATCTACAATTCACTACGAGATCATGTAGAGTCAACCAATCCAGTCCAAGAATTACATCAAACTCATCAAACGGTAAAAGCATGAACAGCCAGAAAACAATGACCCCAAATCATTAAAGGAAAACTCTTGCAAAGTTGATTAACTAAAACAATTTGCTTAAGGGGTTCGACACTTTAATCACAGACTCAGTAGACTCAACAGGCAAATTCTTACCAGATACCAAATTCATGCAAATATGAGAATGAGTCAATCGAGGATCGATCAATGCAACTACATTAGTACCATAGAGAGAAAATATACCAGTAATAACATCAAGGGATGACACATCTTCGCGGGTGCAAATAGCGTAGGTTCTAGCAAATGCTTTGACCTCTGATCTCCCAATTAAATCTTTCGTTAGACTTCTGCCACTGTTCTTATTTTCCATATTTCTCAGTGGCCTCCCTCTAGTGGCAGTGTTGCTCGGTCTTGCATTTCAAAAATTATCTTTCTCAGCCATATCAGGGTAATCTCGAATGAAATGATCTGGGAGCCACATTTAAAGCAAGCCCAGTTATTTATTCTGCATTCACTGAGATGCTGTCTACCACAGTGTTGACATTCAGGTCTATTAGACCAAGCATTACCAACGCTCGCTATTGACGTAGTTTGGGCCTTAGAACCCGAACATTGCTTCCCACTATCTCTGTTGGGATACCCAGCTGAAACATTCGAACGAGTATACAAATCCCTCAATTTCTTTGACAAAGATTGAAATGACTTATTCAGTAATCTTTTTCTTGAATCTCTACTCTCAAACTCAGCTTTTCTCTTTTCTTTGCTAAACTCTTCGGCTTTGCAAGCTCAATCAACTAGCACAACCAATTCTTTCAACTCTAAAATCCAAACTAACAGTATGATGTCCTCATTCAACCTATCTTCAAATCTTTTACACATGATGGCCTCGATGGAAACACATTCCCAAGCATACTTACTGAGCTTAACAAACTCTCGCTCATATTTAGTCATAGACATACGACCCTATTTTAGCTCCAAAAACTCCTTGCATTTCTGATCAATGAACTGTTGACTGATATATTTCTTTTGAACTCATCTTGAAAGAGTCCCCAGGTAACTCTTTCTCTCGGTACCACGAACATAAGTGTAACATCCCAAATTAGGGCCCAGTTAGAATAGTGGTTTTGATACCACAAATATGAAATAAAAATAATCATTTTATGATTCTCATGAGGTCTATGATATGATTGCATGCTTTTTTGCAAGTTTCATGAAGAAATTCTATGCATAAAATGTCCAATTGAACTTTAGGGACCAAATTGAATATGATGCAAAACTTGTGTTCTAGAAGCTTTTAGCATGAAATTGCTTTAGATTATAAATTAGAAGGTTCTAATTAACAATTTAACCAATTTTTAAAAGTTTGGACAAGAATGGACATGTGTGGGAAAAATTTTAAAGAAAGACCCTAAGGGCATTTTGGTCATTTGGTAATTAAAATAATAAAAAGGGAAAATCAAAGAAAAAATATGCTCATCTTCTTCATGCTTGACTGAAACTCTCAAGACACCATAGCTAGGGTTTTGTTCAACTTTCAAGCTTGATTGTAACGGCTCTCGAGCCCCTTTTTAATGTTCTTTACATTTTTGAAGTCCTCCTAGCTTGATTTACCTATTTCCACCCTTATTTTGAAGTAGGGTTTATGTATGAAAATTTGCCCTAGTGTGACATGCATGTATTTTGATGATTGGTGGAGGAATATGAGAGTTTAGTGTGTGATAAACATTTTCTACTAGGTGATTTTTCATGAAAACACCTAAAGAGGACCTTTTTGTAAAAGTTGTAAAATAAGTGGTTAAAAATCTAATTTGAAAGAAAATGTGAGATGATATGAGTGGCTAGGCTTGGGTATCAAAGAAAATGAAACATTTCATTTTACAAGCCTAAGGACTAAGTTTTAATTATATGAAAGTTTAGGGGAAAAATTATAATTTTGCCAAATTGTAATTTATGGATTATGTAACATCCCAAACCCAGCCTAGACCTTATGGCCGAATCTGTGATGTCAAATTGGAGTGTTTTCCCAAAACAAAAATTTAGTGAAAATTCGTTCTACATAAAACTTCTTAAGGTTCTTAACAAAAGTTTAGGATGTTCGGTTCATTGTGAAAACTCAAGTTGTCTTAGCAAAATGTTAATTACATTAGTATGTTATTAAAATTTAATACAGTGATCATTGCGAAAACTTTTAAAATGTGTTACGTAACCGTGGTGTTTTCAGAAAAACATTTGTTATTACTTTCTTGAACATCCGAGACCTACTACTACCAGATTAAAATTCAAGTAACTAAATCCCCAAATTTAAATAAAAATAAAATTAAAGAGGCCTTATTAAAACCCAATATAAAATCTTAATTATAATATTAAGAGAAACTTTGTCGAGTAGTCACCTCTAAGTCCTCCGTCGCCTCGATCTGTCTAAGCCTGGGGATTTCCTGTACAATTAACAGATGGGTGAGTTTACGTAAACTCAATGTGTGAAATCCTATAATAGCAAATAGTCAGAGAAAGCGCAATTTGGGTCTAAGCCCATTCCGTTTCAGCTAGAGGTGTTCATGGGTCGGGCTACCCGGCCCGGCCCGAAGGCCTGCCTGAAATGTGGGAGGGTTTGGGCAAAAATATTGGCCCGAAAAATGGGCTTGGACAAAAAAATAAGGCTAGTTTAAAGAATGGGTCGGGCCTCAGGTAAGGTATTTGTAGCCCGGGCTCGGCCTAGATTCACTAAAGGACAAAAAAATATGTATTTTTTTTTATTTTTGAATGTTATTTTCTTGTTGTTTTCTACCTATTTTGCTACCATGTTACTCTTATGTTGCTACTATTTTGTTGTTATTGTTTGGATATTGTATAAAAATAATTTTATTGTTAAATTTCTTATTATTTTAAAGGCATTTGTTAATTTTTTTATTATTTTAGAGGCATTTGCTTGGTAATTTGTATTTATCTTAGTGTTATTTAAGTCTACATATTTTTTTAAATTTATTTTCAATTTGTTGGGAAATATATATTTTGATGTTTTTAGTATTTTTGATGTATTACATATTTAAAAATAACATAAAAAATTAATACGGGCGGGCCGAGCTGGGTCCAGGTTTTAGTATTTTTATCCGGATTGGGCTTGGGCAAAATTTTAGGCCCATTTTTTGGGCCCAGCCCAGCCCGAGCCTAATAAATAGGCATGATTTTTTAGTTGAGCCCGACCCAAACCTAGCCTGGCCCAGCCCATGAACATCTCTAGTTTTAGTTAGGGCCTTAACCCCTCTTTCAGTAGTAGAAGCAGTTTGGGCCTGTGCCCATTTCAGTAACAGTGGCAGTTTGGGCCTTAGCCCATTTCAGTACAATATGCACACAAAGAATCCTACCTAATCCATCTACTACACACCATCTCTGTACCAGCCCTACACACCAATTCGTGCCGGTTGCGGTACTAAAATAATATCTACAGCAGAGCTGCCAGTAATAGGCTTATAGCCTTTCAGTACACTTCCTCCAAAATCATATATCCCACCCCATGCAAAGCAACATAATATAAATGTGCATACAGTAAAAATGACATGCTTAAACAATCATACAATACATAAGGGTAAAACAGTCATCTTACCGAAATAAAGGCCCAGGTATATTTATCGGCCCAACATTAGGTTCACAGTCGTCCTAGGCCACCTGTGCAACCTTAACAGTCAATCAGTGATAATGGGCCTACAGCCCATATTGCGGGCCCATGTGGGCCCACACGCTCGTATGCCCCACATAGCCTAGAATGGCCTTAGCTGTGTGGTTTACACAACTGGCCCAATACTTATCATACTTTTGTGTGATTTCTCCGTGTGGGGCCCACACGGTCCAGTTCGGCCCAATATGACCCACTATCTTTTCGATCCATGAAAATGCTCATGGCCTTGTCATCAACCACACGGCCGTGTTTTACAACACGGCTCGCCACACGGGCGGCCACACGCCTGTATGGTGTCAACGGCCCAGTTTTCGGCTTTTTTGCTGTTTCACATCTAATGGTAGGATTGGTCACACACTTTGTCTACGCTGCTGTGCGAAAGGACCACTAGCACTCCAATCCTGGATTTAAACAAAATACACCATTAAGTCCTTTGTCAACAAGATTAAACCATCCCATCCATAACATTTATTAATACAGTTTCTTAATACTTGCCTAAGATGATCGTTCAAGGATCACTCACTTAATCCTTTGTAAGAGGCTGACTTGAAGTCCCTTTTGGAGGTCTCCTGTCATACAACCAATACATAAAACTCGAACCATTAAATATCACAACCCAAAAATTGCACTAACCTCATAAAACTTACCGAAAGCGCTACACCGGGAAGGGAGTAATCAGCCATTGTTCTCCAACGCCAGCCAAATACAGAAACTACAATCGAGATAGAAACTAGTGCCAATATGACCCTAATCATACATAGCAATAGGAAGAATGTTAGGAGGGATATTACCACATAGGCAAACAGACAGCAGAGAGGAGTCAAATACCAAGGTTTGATTCTTAACAAGTAAGGGCTCGTGATCGAGTGCAGGGAGAGATTTGATCAGTTCAATAATAGCGAAAGATCCTTCGCTTCTTGAAAGAGGTTCCAGAACCCAAAAGTGATGAGAGAATTCGGCAAGAAAATAAAAGGAAGGATGTTTGACACAAGCAATGAAAGAAGCAAGCCTGAAAAAAACCAAAAGAGTAGAGGGATAAGAAGAGAGGGAAACTATTCAGCAACCGTAACAAAGTGCAAACGTTGAACCAAAAAATGATGATAAGGAGAAGGAAAGAATCGAGTTTTAACCCTGGCTAAAATTTTGAAAAAAGTTTGAAAAGGAGAAAGGAGAAGGTATTTGGCCAAAGAGAGGGTCAGAGAAAAGAAGAGAAGAGGCAATCGGTTATCAAAAGACTTCAAGAAATGAGCAACCCGAAATAGACCCAAATTGAACAAAAAACCCTGGATGATCCCTATTGACAATTCTCCCCTCACAGAGAAATACGAAGCAATAACAACCCAAGAGAGGAATTCGACACTATTATGGCAAAAAGGGACACCTACCTACGACACCACACTTCCACTTGCGGCACAACACTTCCACACTTCTCAACTCCTTAATTTTCTCCTAAAAAACCTCCCCACATCTCTCAACCGATAACTCCCCTATCCACTCCCAAAAAACTCTCCTTAAATTTGGCTATTCATCCCCACTCAACCACTCCATCATTAGAGTTTTGGTTAACCTCTACTTCCTACATTGCAAGAGCAGCAAAATAGAACACCTTTGCACATAAGCAGACTCGAACTCAAGACCCTTAAGCATCCTAACACGCCATTTACCACTAGACTAGAAGGATTTTTATGCCATGCAACCCTCACATTAATTTAAAAGCCTATTAGCTACAGACAAGGGTTTACTCCATTAAAAGCAAAATTTTGCTCAAGCCAAAGCTTGAACCCATGACTTCCGAGACACTCCCAAAGCACCAAACCACTAAGGCAAACATTCATCCATGCCACAAACATGCAAAAATAATTTTAACAGGGGTTTTCGGGATTTGGGGCATTACAATTCTACCCTCCTTAAAGAAAATTTCGGCCTCAAAATTTACCTAATCAGAATAGGTGAGGGTATTGTTGTCGCATCGCCTCTTCGGGTTCCCACGTGGCCTCCTCAAAACTATGGCTCCGCCAAAGAACATTCACTAATGGGATTGATTTCCTTCTCAAGACTTTTACCTCTCGATCCAAAATCTGAACTGGTTCCTCTTCAAAAGTCAGATCTGGACTAACTTCAATCTCCTCTACCGGTACCACATGCGTAGGATCAAAGTAGTAGTGCCTCAGCATAGAGACATGGAACACATCATGATTTTGCTCTAATTCTAGAGGTAGCTCTAACTGGTAGGCAACTAGTCCTACTTGTCTCAATATGCAGTAAGACCCAATAAACCTTACACTCAATTTGCCCTTACACCCAAATCTTAGCACCTTCTTCCATTGAGAGACCTTAAAAAAGACAAAGTCTCCCACAGAATACTTAATTTCCTTGTGCTTCTGATCCGTATATAACTTCTGTCTGCCTAATGCCGCGTTCAGTCGATCCCGAATTAATCTGACCTTATCATCGGTATCAAATACTAGCTCAGGGCCTAAAACACGCCGCTCACCCAGCTCAGTCCAACATGCAGAAGTGCGACACTTAGGACCATATAATGTTTCATAAGGTACCATCTGTATGCTAGACTGGTAGCTATTGTTGTAAGTAAACTCTGCTAGCGGCAGGTACTCTTCCAAACTGCCTCGGAAGTCAATCACACAACTCCTTCACATGTCCTCCAGTATCTGAATCACCCTCACCGACTGGCCATCTATCTGAGGATGGAACGCAGTACTGAAGTCCAACCGTGTACCCAAAGCTTCATGAAACTTTTTCTAGAACCGAGAAGTGAAGCGAGGATCTCCGTTAGATATTATAGAAACTGGTACCCCATGCAGTCTCACAATCTCGGATACATACAGCTTAGCCAGTATTTGCAATGAATAATCTATGTGAACTGGTATGAAATGGGCAGTTTTGGTCAATCGATCCATGATGACCCACACTGAATCTTTCTTAGAAGGCGTTAGGAGTAGCGCACTCACAAAGTCCATGGTCACTCTTTCCTACTTCCACAGTGGAATCTTAACTGGCTGAACTAACCCAGAAGGCAAATAATGTTCTACTTTAACCTGTTGGTAGGTCAGACATTTCCCCACAAAGTCAGTAATCTCATGCTTTAGGCCTGACCACTAATACATCTCATGGAGATCTCTGTACATCTTATTTCCACCTGGGTGCATAGCACAGGGGCTACTATACGCCTCTCGTAGTAAAGTCTGTCTCAAATATTTATCCTTAGGTACGCAGATTCTGCCTCGGAAATAGAGTACTCCTTCACTATTTAGCCTAAAATCCACAATATTACCATTCTCGATCTGACGTAATCGAAAACCCAATGACTCATCTTCCAACTGTTTACTCTTAATCTATTCAATCCACACTAGTTTAACTTGGAGTTCAGCCAACAAGCTGCCATCCTCAAATAAGCTAAGACGAGCAAACATTGCTCTCAGATCAGTCATAGCCCTACGGCTCAGTACGTCGACCACCACATTGGCCTTCCTAGGATAGTATTCAATCGAACAGTCATAATCCTTAAGCAGCTCAATCCATCTACGCTGCCTAAGGTTTAACACCTTCTGAGTGAGGAGATACTTGAGGCTCTTGTGATCCGTGTAAATGATACACTTCTCACCGTACAAGTAATGCCTCCAAATTTTCAATGCGAATACCACTGTGGCCAACTCCAAGTCATGTGGTGGGTAATTCACCTCATGAGTCTTAAGTTGGCATGATGCATAAGCTACCACCTTACCCTCTTGCATCAACATACAACCTAAACCAACATGTGATGCACAGCTGTAGACAGTAAATTCTTTCCTAGACTCCAGCTGAATCAAGACAGGGGCCTCAGTCAGAACTTTCTTGAGCTTCTCAAAGCTCTCTTGCTGCTCACCAGTCTAGTTAAAAGGCACGCCCTTACATAGCAGCTTAGTTAAGGGTGTCGCAATTAGTGAGAACCCCTCTACAAATCTTTGATAGTACCCAGCCAGCACCAGAAAACTACGAATTTCTAACACAGTCCTAGGCTGTTTCCAATCTAAAACAGCCTCAATTTTTCAAGGATCAACCCTAATCCCCTCAGCAGATACCACATGACCCAGAAATGTTACCTCACGTAACCAGAACTCACACTTGCTAAACTTGGTGTATAATTTTTTTCCCTCAAGATTTGCAGAACTAACCGGAGATGTTCATCATGTTCAACATCAGTCCTTGAATACACCAGTATGTCGTCGATAAATACTACAACAAACCGATCTAGATAGGGTTGGAACACTCTGTTCATCAGATCCATAAAAGCTGTCGGTGCATTTTTCAGTCCAAAAGGCATTACCAGGAACCCGTAATGGCCATAACGAGTCCTAAACGCCATTTTGTGCACTTTGGTCTCTTTAACTCGCAATTGGTGATACCCCGACTGGAGATATATTTTGGAGAAAACCAACGCTCCTTGCATTTGGTCGAACAGATCATTAATCTTTGGCAAAAGGTATTTGTTCTTAATGGTCAGTTTATTCAGTACTCTGTAGTCAATACACATACGCATGAATCCATCCTTCTTTTTCACAAATAAGACTGGTGCTCCCCATGGAGATACATTAGGTCAGATAAACCCACGTTCTAGTAGCTCCTAAATCTGGGCCTTAAGCTTCACAAGCTCTTTCGGTGCCATTCTGTAAGGGGCAATGGACACCGAAGCTGTACCAGGAAGGAGCTCAATCCCAAACTCCACTTCACATTCTAGAGGTAACCCTGGTAGCTATTCAGGAAAGATGTCCAGAAAATTCTTAACAGTCCTGATATCCTTTACCAAAGAGTCCCCAATATCTAAAACACTGACATAGGCCAAGAACGCCTTACGACCCTTGCGAACCAACTTCTCGTACTTTAGGGCAGAAATTACATTACTCAAATAGTTTCGCCGTTCCCCAATTACCACTACTTCCTCGTCTGCCTCAGTTCTTAGAACAACTAGTTTAGTGGCACAATCCATGCTTACCTGATGTTTAACTAACCAATCCATGCCCAGTATTAAATCGAATTCTCCGAAAGGCAGCTCCATTAGATCAGCCAGAAAGATAACTCCTTGTATCACTGAGGGAACATCTCTAAACATCTTACTTACCCGAACGGATTGCCCCAACGGACTTAGTACAGTAATCCCACTCATAGTGTTTTTAGCCATAACACCCAATATCTTAGACACAGAGCATGCTATATACGAATGTGTAGACCCAACATCAATCAATGTAGTATGAGGTACATTATGGATAAAGAATGTACCCGTTATAACATCTGGAGCATCTCCGTCCTCTCGGTGATTTGTAGCATAAACCAGTGCTGGTTGCCTCGCCTCAGTATGACCAACACCTCTGCTCGGTGCTCTATGACCATGGCCCATACCATTTCCACCTCTAGCCTGATCTCGGCCTCACGGTGGCTACTGACCACCCCGCTAAACATTACCAAAACTAGTAGCTTGCACTTGCTCGAGCCTCCGTGGACAATCCTTGACACGGTGCTCCAATAATATGCATCTCAAACATGCACCCATCTTTTTCAAACATTCGCCTTGAAGGCGTTTCCCGTAGTCAGTACAAAACTGCGGTCCAGTAGTAGCAGCAGCAGGAGTCTTAACTCTGGTTGGCCCATCAACTTTGGGCTTTGTCTTAAACCTTTAAAAAGAATTTGAGGGCTCAGCATCCCTCTTACCTCTAACACCCCTAACCTATATTCATTGCTAGATTAGGATCATAAGGCATTACAGAATAAAACACCATTCTGAACAATAATATATATACATATTAACAAGTCTCGAAGATCAGTCAAAAATTATTTCATCAACTAACACAACTCTTAAATTTGAAACATTTCATATCATATATATATTTAGTCATATCATTTATAGACAATAATATGCAATATACTATTTAAAAGATTAAAGCATATGCCGATCTTAACAAAGATAAATTATAAACCTAAATGAATAATCCAATTATTATAATGCATGAGTATATATTGACTCTTAATTAATTAATGAAATCATTACTAACCCAAACCCAAACATCATTTAAAATTTTTAAATCAATTAAATTTATACTTAATGTCTAATTGAAGAACAACCACATGAGTCACATATTTTTGCTGAACATTTATGCATGCTATAGTCAAATAATAGTTCATTCATAAAACTAGTCTCTATGACTTTAATAAATGTTTTGTCATGGTGACCGAATATATATAACAAAATACATATTTATAACATCTATCAACTAACATAAGTCATATTCAAATTACCAATCACCTTAACTCAATCATTTTGTCTTACAAGCATTTAATTTAAATAACACATCAAACCAACTCTTCAATCATACTTATTTCCTCCATCATTAAAAGAAATTAGCTTATGCATTCTCACTTCCATACAACCAACCCACATTGATCAATGTTCCTTCAATTACAAATATATAAATACTATAACTGGATCAACTAGTATATCAATGAACATGAACATATTTTTGTACCTTGACCGATATGTCATAAACCTAGATGTATACATAAGCAATAACCAAAATACCAACAAATTTACAAACATACATCACATGATAATAATAATCTAATACTCTATTCACAAACATTTATACTCATGTATAACCCTAGCCAAGCTATACACAAATATATTTAAAGTCATTATCCACTTCAAGCATATATTATCTACCACAATTACTATGCAATCATAGTACGTAGCATTATAACTATGATGTACTTAAACCATAAGCAAAGTAATTAATTGCAAACATAAAGTTAAGCCATTTTCGCATGGCCTTTATACAAACATCTTTCCAAAATAACCAACTCCAAAGCAAGCCTGTACATGCCATATTTTGAGTTTAGCTTATAAAGTACCAAAGTAGTAGATAGTGTGATGAACTTGGATGACAGTCCCCCAGCTTGTAGCCTGAATCCAAAATCTATAAAACAAAGTACACATGTATACACAGAGTAAGCTAACTTAGCTTAGTAAGTCATAAGCAAACAAATAGCACAATGATATAAATATCTCATTTTAAACTAAATCGAATTATATTAACAATACATGCTTAACCTTACATTACTAATACATAATTATTACATTTTCATACACATTCCATACCTTGGCTAAATACTCACATAAGAAAAATTAACCAAACGGCATTCAACTTTCAAAGGTATGAAGTCATTATTTAATCATTTATACATATACTCATAAAAATAAGCTCGAAAATCATAATAAAACATTAGGAACATATACCTCTTATTTAGCCGAATATGTATGGTCATATTTACATATATATATGTATCAAAGATACAATATTCATACTAAATTCACATGAAATCCACATTTGCATTACACATAATTTGTAACAGGTTTCATGTACATACTTACCATATTTCAAGTAGACAACAAGCTAACTCATACCTGTCTATTTAGCTCATTTTATACATTCAATCACAACTTAGCTTTGCCTGATGATCTGTTCAGAATTGGATAGGACACTTGGATATCACACATATCGTACAATGCCAACGTCCCAGACGTGGTCTTACATGTAATCTCATATCGATGCCATTGTCCCAGATAGGGTCTTACTTGCACACATATATCAAAATCACATATCGATTCCATGGTCTTACTCGCACACATATATCGGGATCCTATGTCATGACATATGCATCCTAACTATTCCTAAGGTTCATACGGGGCTTTTGGACGTCGTAACTCAGTCGAAACAAATTCAGAAATATAGTATCCAAGCTTTTTCATGTTCGACCATAGCATATATAGTTTCATATATTTCATCTCAGCATGTATATTTAGCATTTAATTAAGATTAAGTACATCTATTCGCTTATAAACTTACCTCAGATGATGTAAAATGGAATGGGACTGCTAGTCGACAACTTTCGTTTTCCCCCGATCCAAATTCGATTTCTTTGGTTCTTGATCTAAACATATTGAAATAAAACTCATTCAAACATATTTTCATTCAATTTAGTCCAAAAACACATAAATGGTCAAATTACCATTTTACCCCTGACATTTACACTTTTTACAATTTAGTCCCTATTTCACAAAACACAAAATATACAAAATTTCAATATACCCATGTTTGGCCGAATATTTCTAGAATTCATACAAGTCCATATTTTTCATTTATTTCACATTTTAGTCCATCAAATTATTATTTTTGCCATTTAGTCCTAACTGCTCAAAATCATCAAAAACTCCAATACAAAACATGTTAATCTAAAACATATCTTTCATATTTCATCATCAAACAACAAAAATCACAAGCTTTCAACAATGAAATAACTCAAAATATTCACCAAATCATATCTTTCATATTTCATCATCAAACAACAAAAATCACAAGCTTTCAACAATGAAATAACTCAAAATATTCACCAAATTAAAAAAATTCAAGCATGGGTTTTATAGTACTCGAAGCAATGATCTAAAAACGTAAAAATTATCAAAAACTGAACAAAAACGAACCTTGATTGCGCTTGAATAAGCGCCGAACCCTACCTTGTCTTTCCTTTCTTTTGTTCCGACAAGAACATAGAAATAAACACATATTTTGGCTTTATTTTATGTTTTATGATATATATGTTATAGTTTATATTAACTTAA
The DNA here is from genome assembly GCF_007990345.1 of Gossypium hirsutum. Classification (NCBI taxonomy): domain Eukaryota; kingdom Viridiplantae; phylum Streptophyta; class Magnoliopsida; order Malvales; family Malvaceae; genus Gossypium; species Gossypium hirsutum. The sequence goes on along the minus strand of NC_053424.1, from coordinate 77,544,137 downwards.
AGTTTAATTTACAATTATAACCTTAATGAATTAATATAAAATCCTTATAGCATAAGCCTACTACCGTCCAACTATTATACAAATGGGCTATTTATGACTTAAAAACTCCCATTAATAAACCCAATAGCAATTAGCCCCCTTTTAGAAATAACCACCATATTTTCAATTTACGCGATTAAGTCCTTTTATTAAATCAGACATTCAAACGATAAACTAAATCACAAAAATTTCACAGATATAAATTCACACATAATAAACACATAAAATAATTTTTAAATATTTTTTCTCACTAGGATTCATGATCCCAAAACCACCATTCCGAATAGGGTCAAAATCAGGTTGTTACAACTCTCCTTCCTTAAGGATTTTCGTCCCCGAAAATCTTCCCGGTGAATAGGTTAAGATAATGTTCTCTCATTCCATCCTCTGGCTCCCACATTTCTTCCTCAACTCCATGTTTATGCCACAGTATTTTAATTAATAGAATTTTCTTATTTCGCAACTCTTTAATCTAGCGAGCCAGAATGCGAATTGGTTCTTCCTCATACGTCATATCAAATTTAATCTCAATCTTAGACGGATTAATCACATGTGAGGGATCCGATCTATATCTTCGAAGCATTGAAATATGGAATACATTGTGGATCTTTTCTAGTTCAGGCGGTAACAACAGTCTGTAAGCAACCGGCCCTATTCGTTCTATTATCTCATACGGCCCAATAAATCTCAGACTCAATTTACCTTTTCGACCTAATCTGAGTATTTTCTTCCACAGTGAGACTTTAAGAAAGACTTTTTCTCTGATTTGAAATTCTATATCATTTTGTTTCAAGTCCGCATATGGTTTTTGACGATCTGATGCTGCTTTCAGGCTTTCTCAGATCACTTTCACTTTCTGTTCAATCTCTCTGATCAAATCGACTCCGTGCATCTTATTTTCACTGAGCTTAGTCCAATACAATGGTTTACGACATTTACAACCGTACAAAACCTCATAAGGTGCCATTTTGATACTCGACTGAAAGCTATTATTATACGCAAATGCAATCAGAGGTAGGTATCGTTCCCATGTACCTTCAAACTTGAGAATACAACAGCTCAACATATCCTCAAGTACCTGAATGATTCACTCAGACTAACCATCTGTCTGTGGATGGAAAGCTGTGCTGAAATGTAATTTTGTACCTAGTGCATTTTGCAGTTTCTTCCAAAATCGCGATGTAAACCTCGAATCTCTATCCGAAATAATAGAAATAGGCACACCATGTAATCTCACAATCTGAGAAACATATAACTCGGCAAGCTTATCAAGCAAATAATCTATATGTATCAGAACAAGATGAGCCTATTTAGTTAATCTATCTACAATAACCTAGATTGTATCTTTCTTGCTTGGTGTCAATGGTAAACCAGATACAAAATCCATAGTAACTCTGTCCTATTTCCACTCAGGTATCATAATCGGCTGAAGTAATCCAGAAGGTACCTAATGCTCAGCTTTTACTTGTTGACAGATTAAGCATTTTGAAACAAAGTCAGAAATGTCTCATTTTATACCATGCCACCTAAAAAGTTGTTTCAGATCATTATACATCTTTGTACTACCTGGGTGAACAGATAACCGATTGCTGTGAGCTTCATTCAAAATCATCTGAATCCACTTTGTATTCCTTGGGACACATATTTGGTTTCTAAATCTCAAACAACCATCAGCATCAACTTTGAATTCTGAATCAGTATCTGCATCACATAGAGCTTGTTTTGCTAACAATTCATTATCAACCTTTTGGGTATCACAAATTTGTTGAACAAATAACGGACTTGCTTTCAATTTAGCTATTATTGAACCATCATCAGACATAGCCATATGCGCATTCATTGCACGCAAAGCAAATAGCAATTTTCAGCTTAAAGCATCAGCAACAACATTAGCCTTTCCCAAGTGATAGTCAATCACAAGCTCGTAGTCTTTTAGCAATTCTAACCATCAGCGTTGTCTCAAGTTTAGATCTTTCTGAGTCATAAAGTATTTCAGGCTTTTGTGATCAGAATAAACATGACATTTCTCATCGAACAGATAATGGTGTCATATCTTCAATGCAAACATAATAGCTGCCAATTCTAGGTCGTGTGTCAGATAGTTCTTTTCATGCGGCTTTAACTATCTCGAGGCATGAGCTATAACATTGCCTTCCTACATTAAAACACAACCTAAGCCATTTAAAGATGCATTACTAAAAATAACAAATTCTTTACCTGATTCTGGATAAGCTAACACCAGAGCTTCGGTCAAAAGGGTTTTCAACTAATCAAAGCTTTTCTGGCACTTTTCTGACCATTCAAACTTAACACCTTTTTGTAATAGCTTTTTCATCAGAGCTGTAATCATAGAGAAACCTTTCATGAACCGTCTATAATAACCAACAAGTTCCAGAAAACTTCAGATTTCAGAAACATTCTTCAGAGGTTTCCAATCAAGTATAGTTGATATTTTACTCGGATCAACCTGAATACCCAATGCTGATACAACAGGGCCCAGAAAAATGACTTCGCTTAACCAGAACTCACATTTACTAAACTTTGCATACAACTGTTTATCTCGCAAAGTCTATAACACAAGTCTCAGATGCTTGGCATGTTCGATTTCATTATGGGAGTAGATCAAAATGTCATCTATGAACACAACTATAAACCGGTCCAAATACTGTCTGAAGATCATACTCATCAAATCCATAAAAATAGTAGGTGCATTAGTAAGTTCGAAAGGCATAACCAAAAAATCATAGTGTCTGTACCTCGTTCGGAACACAGTCTTTGGCAAGTTAGAGTCTTTAACCCGCAACTGATAGTAACCTGATCTCAAATCTATCTTCGAAAACACTGTAGCCCCTTTCAGTTGATCAAACAAATCATCAATCCACGGTAACAGGTATTTATTCTTTATAGTCACCTTATTGAGATGTCTATAATCAATATACATTCTCATAGTTCCATCTTTCTTTTTCACAAACAACACTAGTGCACCCCAGGGTGAGAAACTCAGTCTCGCGAAACCTCTATCTGTCAACTCTTGCAACTGAGCTTTCAATTCTTTTAATTCAGTAGGTGCCATTCGGGATAGAGCTTTGGATATCGGAGTCATCCCAGGAATTAATACAATACCAAACTCTACCTCCCGAATAGGTGGCAAACTCGACAATTCTGCAGTAAACACATCCAAATACTTGTACACAATAGGTACAGATTCAATATTTCTTTCGGCCACTTTACTATCAAGCACATATGCAAAGTATACTTCACAACCTTTTCTCACATATTTCTAAGCTAACATCGAAGAAATCACTGCTGGTAACCCATTCAGATCACTAGATTCAATCTGAATAATCTCATTATTCTGGCATCATAAATCAATAGTCTTTCTCTTGCAATTTACAACAGCATCATGCAAAGTCAATCAATCCATACCCAACATTATGTCGAGCTCATCATGTAAACAACCTGATTTAGACCCTAATCGAAATGGTAGTTTCGGGACCACGAATTCGGGTCAGAGAAATATTTTAAAATTACTTTTTGTGTTTATTTTGTGTGAATTTATATTTGTGAAATTTTGTGCTTTAATTTTATCGTCTGAGTGTCCGATTAAATAAAGGGACTTAATCACGTAAATTAAAAATTGGGTAGTTTAATGTATAAAGGGCCAAAATGCTATTGGCTTTTAAAATGGAAGCCTTTATGTTGCAATTAGCCCATTAGTTTATTAAGTGGATGGAAATAGGTTTATATTATAAGGTTTTGATATAAATTTAGTAAGGTTACTTTAGCAAACTAATATTATAAACCATTATAATATAACATATATCATAAAAAAAAATAAGCCATGTTCATTTTATATTCTTTTGGCAGAAACCAAAATAAGAAAGAAAAAATAAAAGAAAACCTAGTTCGGCCATAAACAAGCTTGATTGAGGTATGTGTTTAACTCGATTTTTTGATAATTTCTACGTTTTCGAGATCGTTGCTTTGAGTACTACAAAACCCAAGCTTGAATTTTTTATTTTGATGAATATTTTGAGTTATGCCATTGTTGAGAGCTTATGATTTCAGTTGTTTGATGATGAAATATGAAAGATATTTTTTAGATTAACATGTTTTGTATTGGAGTTTTTGATGATTTTGAGTAATTAGGACTAAATTACAAAAATAATAATTTGAGGACTAAAATGTGAAATAAATGAATTACATGGGCTTATATGGTTATGGGTAATATTCGGCCTAACTTGGGTATAGAGAAATTTTGTGTATTTTGTGTTTTGTGCAATAGGGACTAAATTGTAAAAAGTGTAAATGTTAGTAGTAAAATGATAATTTGCTCATTTATGTGTGTTTGGACTAAATTGAATGAAAATAAGTTTGAATAAGCTTAATTTGAATATGTTTAGATCAAGAAACAAAGAAATCAGATTTGGATCGGGGGAAAACGAAAGTTATTGACTAGCAGCCCTGTCCCGTTTTATAACGTCCAAGGTAAGTTTATAAGAAAATAGACGTGTCTAATTGTAACACCCCTTACCCGAGACTGTCGCCGGAGTCGAGCACGAGTTGTTACCTTACTTAACTTACTAATTCAGGGCATAAATTTTTTTTAAAATTAATTTATTTACATTCATTCAATATGTCCGTAAAAAGGGCCCTCGAGACCTTAAAACATGCAATTGAAACGGTTCGAGACCAAACTGGGAACATTAAAAAATTTCCGAATACTTAGACAAATCAAAATAATTTATTTCATTATTCCTTATGAAACTGCCCACATGCATCATAGTCACTAAATAAATCATAACTCAACTCACAAAACTCAAAATTTAAATTCGTGAATTTTTCTTGAAACTAGACTCATATATCTTGTTACTAATTGTTTTTCCAGAATTTTTGGTCTAGCCAATTAGTACAGTTTATTAGTTACAGTTTCCCCCATTGTAATGTTCAACTACTCTAACCTCTTCTCACTACGAATCAATTTTCTCCCTGTACAGAATTCAAATAACTATGCTGTTTATTTCTCTTGAAATTAGATTCACTAAAGAATCTAGAAATATAAACTATAGCTCCTAATTCTTTTTTCACAATTTTTTGTGAATTTATAAATTCATAACAGGGGATTCAGAAATCGCTCTGACCCTGTCTCACTAAAATTCAAATATCTCTTAATATACACTTCTTTTGCTTATTCTGTTTCTTTCATATAAAAATAGACTCAATAAGCTTTAATTTTATATTTTATTCTTCACCTAATTTCATTTCTACTATCCTTGGTGATTTTTCAAGATCATGTCAGTGCTGCTGTTCCATACTATTTTAATGCTAATTTCACTTTTTTCATGATTTCTTTGTATTAACTACCATTTAGGCATACATAACACCGAAACATGTTCTTAATTAGCCATTTCAATAGCTAATCATTATCAAATATTTACATACCATTCTTTAGCCATATCATAAGGACATACACACAAAATGGCTAAGTCCTTATACAAGCCATAAACTAGAACGTTTGTAAACGAAGATACCCATTTGGTAACTTGATAGTCAATAGTGTGAAGTGATCTCCGACGACCTCCAACCCGAGCTTACTTTTAAGTACTCTAAAACATGGGAAAGTAAAATAAGTAAGCTTATAAAGCTTAGTAAGTTCACATGTAAAATAGTAAGCATTAGCAATCAATTTAGCTTACTACTATGCTGTCATAATTTGCTTAAATAATGTTTAGTTCTTACTTTCCTATCTTACTCATTGGTAACCTTACCAAAGGCTCAGAATATAAAAGGCACCTTACTTAATAGCTTGCTTACATACCTGCAACATCTCACTTAACACATGAGTACTCTTTCATATTATAGACATATTGCCAATCATGTCAAAAAGTGTCACAAGCACAACTAAAAACTCATCACTTACTTAATACTTGATAATCTCAATTACTTACAATCTCAATATTAAATAAGCCTTAAATGCATACCTGTACTCTTTCTTCATGTTCTCACCTTGTTGTTTCTTTGACTTACTCTTTGGATTACTCGGGAACCGTTTCCTTTTTGAACTTACCATTGCCATGTCTTGACATGGTCTTACGTGGTATCCTTGCCTTATGAAATCACCAATGCCATGATTTGGCATGGTCTTACATGCGACCTTTGCCTTATAGTAACTCATTAATGCCATGTCTTGACATGGTCTTACATGATTTCCTTGCCTTATAGAACTTATCAATTCCATGCCTTGGCATGGTCTTACATGATATCCATATCTTACCAAATGCCATGTTCCAAACATGGTCTTACATGGTATCCTTGTCTTACCAAATGCCATGTTCCAAAGATGGTCTTACATGGTATCCTTATCTTAGTACCAATGTCACATCTTGATGTGGTCTTACATGGAGTATTTAATCAATGCCGATGCCATGTCTTGACATGGTCTTACACGGGATCCTTTCCTTACCAATGCCATGTCTTAGCATGGTCTTACATGGTATCCTTAACCGTCAATTCCTCCTTAAATGCCATCTTATGAACATGGACTTTTCCATCAATTCTTCCTTAATTACCATGGTACAACTATGTACTTTGAGATATCAATGCCTTGTCAAGTCGTAGCTGAAACATACTTGCTCAAATTCTCAAGGTTAGTCCCATAACTCAATAATAACAATACTAATAGCAGTAATTGCATAATAATAAAATGCTACTCAACTTACATACTTACATTCTCAATCTCATCATAGCATCAATTTAACTTATACTCATCAAACTGTGCTAGTTAATACTTTCTTGTTATCATACAAACCCATAATACAAAATATGGTCTTACATATAAATTATACAAGTTCTCTTTCCAATATCGAATTATTATCGAACATTAATCATTATATCTAAAACTCAATACTAAAGTATTTATGGACAAAATATCAATTTATCATTCAAATATTCATAATTAAATGCTTATTAAACAGATGAACTTACCTCGATACCAAAACGACCATTTTACCAACTTTCCTGATTTTCAATTTTTCTCCCGTTCTAGGTCCAAATCTCACTTTCTTGGATTATTGAGCTTGGAAAGCTTGGAAACCCTAACCATGGCTTCCCCCATGGTATATTCGGCTTCCGTGAAGAAGATGGACCAATTTTGGCTTTATTTTCCCTTTTTAATTCTTTCAATTACTAAATGACCAAAATGTCCTTAAAGGCTTTTCTTTCAAAATTGTCCTATTCTTGCTCATTTTTGTCCAAACTTAAATATAATGGTCTAATTACTAAATAAGGACCTCCACTTTAAGAACCCATTTCAATTAAATCCCATTTATTATCTAGAACACACATTTTGCTAATTTTACTATTTAGTCCTAATGATCAAATTAGGCACTTATACATAAAATTTCTTCACGAAATTTTCACACAATTATTCAATCAATGAATAAACCTTAAAACTTAATCAGAATAAATTATTTTGACCTTAGATTCTAGGTTTCGTAATAACTATTATGTTTAGGTCCTATTTCGGGATGTTAAATTTCTCCCCCCTTTTTGGATTTTTGTCCCCAAAAATCTTACCTACAGATGTATTTGAAATTGATTTCCAGCAACACTTTCAAATTCTCATTTAGCCTTGGCGTACCCAACATTTTACTTCTTAAACTATGGCTCTGAACTGGAATACCTACCGATAAATAACTAACCTTATTTTATCATTAAGCTCATATTCTCTAATGAAACACAACTAACTCTTCTTTTCTTACCAAAATGGAAATTCTCTGCCACTAGGGTACTTTCAAAAAAAAAATACTTGTTTCTCTTTTGAGTGTCAATATTCTTTCCTTTCGATTCTATATACAAGTTTTGATAATCTGTCTCTGATTTCTGTAATTAATTTTCTCTTTCCTCTAATCCTTTCTGCTCACTTTAATTCTATGAATTTCTCTTCCTCAATTCAACTATCAGTATAAAGGTGACATGCAGTAACATTTTGCAATCTCATGGTCAAAACTTACTTTAGCTTTCTTCTGAAGTCACGGTGAAACCCTAGATTTCCAACCATAACAACTCAAATTTACACTCTGAATGAATTGACAACCTCAAAATGAATAAATCAGATAATCCTTCAGTAGAAAAACTCATTCATACTGAGAAGAATACACAAACTTCTTCGAGCAATCAACCATAGCTCATTTAACCTTTCGGTGATAATGCTAATTCTGTTGCACTATTCTTCGAAATACCCACGCATTTTCACACAAACACCAATACTAACTCTAATAGCTTCTGAGATACTTGAAACTCAACTTCAACTCTCTAAAAGTTCAGGTATCAGATTCAAAGTCTGGTACATAACATTTCACACTCTTACTAGTATAACTAAATCAAGTTATCATCCATCTCTGTACTTGTCAAATAATCAAATAATTATCACTGTGCTAGGCATCATAACTGTTTCAAAATCTCTTGATTTCTCATTAACACATTTCTAGAAACCATAAACTTTTTATTCAAACCAAGCTGAATCATAATGGATTCTTCAATTGTCAATATCTTCAACTGTTTATACTTTATTAGCATGAATTCAAGCCAAACTAAACTTCATACAATGAGAACTTTAACAATCAGACAACTTGGATTTGCAAAAATATATCTCTGATGCAACCATTCTGATATACGTATACAACTCTGTACCATAACATATAGAATATGTACTATTTACTCGGGTCATTTATCTATTTATACATAAAAAATTAGCATTTACCTCTGAAACCATGAATAATTCAAACATACATATAACTCAATCAACTGCTCAACTGGATCAGTCTCAACTAAAAGAAAATAACTTTTCAAAATTGTTCTTCTCTATGCTGTCATGATATCTCAAACATACATTCTCTCATGATTTCTTCAAAGAGCTAATCACAAATCAATATTACTGCATAACTCGAAAGAACATAGCATTCGGTCTTTAACTCACTGATATATATATCAAGATTATGCGAAAAATGAACACCAATACACATGCCTGAACTAAACTACACTGAGGCCACAATACTCATACTACTCAAAAATCATAATGCCATAATAAGACTAACTTCTCAATTACTTTAGTAAATAATGTCCCGGGTGAAAATAAAACATCCTGATCATCTGAGAGATTTAAACACAAATTTCAATAACAACCAGTGCAAAAGCAGAATCTTTATACCTCTAATAACTATACCTCTGTACTTTCATTATCAGGCCCGAACTCGTACTCATCATAAACATACTCATAATAAGAAGAAACCATTTTCATCAATAGAGCATTTTCTGCTATTGTCTCATGGCTGATACTTTGAACAGTAATTTATTAATAAAACCAAGAACATGGGGCTACACAGAATTCCTGGTAACCACATCTCATGTAGAACAATTATGGTTTCAGTAGCATCTCAGAAAATTTCCAAAAGGAAAGGATAATACTCACAAGCATTGGGAACAACTATGACAGAAGCCATATAATTTTCCTTTACTTTCATTAAACAATAGTTAACAATACAGATCACTAACATCATACATATCTTATTGTCAACCTTTCATCTGCACGCTGAAGTAGAAAACTGGAATAGATAGAGTAATATCAATCACAGCTCAAACAAACTATAATGCTTTCATCTGTATGTAAATTTAACTAACATTCTCATACTGCAGGAATTGCATCTATGATCTTGCATATATTTATATATATCTCTGAAAGTAAATGTACACATATAATAGTTGGAAAAGATTTTTCTATAATTTCTCAACTATAAACTATACATTCAACTATTAATACGGCTCAATTATTATTCCTCTGTCTAATTTTGTCATTACTGAATTCACATTATTCCATTCACAGTTGGAATTTATTCGGAAGAAAATCTAGCAATCATATACCTTACACATCATACTTTATTGAGTGCATTAGCTGAGCCTGGCCTTTCTTTTACTGTGACATTTCAGTTATTCAGATGATTTTGTTATTAACCTGGCATCCTTTCTGCAACTGTGTTCATTTGCTAAATCATTCTCAACTATGATTACATCGTTAATAAATCTATCACTGAACTCTTTAGTTTTCCACTTTAGCCTATTCAATCTAAATTTCATGAAATCTAATTCTGAATTACCTTGCTGATAAGGGTGGTGAGGTTGTAACACCTCTGACTTACCTCTTACATACTCATGCATATAACTTAACACTCATCATATTAAAATATTATCACAATTATACAATTTGCTTCAACCAACTTAACATGCACGTTCATAATACAATGACTTCATGATCATCTTATGCAAATTAGTGCACCTATACATGCATTCATAAATATCGAGTAAAATTACTCATAGCATTCACTTAACTTCTCTAGTTATACATATAGCATCATACAAAAGCCAATTTAACATGAACACTTATCTCAATATAAACTTTCCTTTCATCTTATCTCATCTTTCATATTTCCCGAGCAATTCTTATTCACAATTTATTCATTATCACATAAACATCATGATCCATTATTCTTACATTTTATGAGCCTCAACTCATCATAAACATACTGTCTGTACTATCAAACTTAGCTCGATTGGAGTGCGCATCTGTCTGACAAAACATTTTATATCTGGGTCGGGAGTCGTAACACTATCATAGTGCAATATGGAATGTATAGCTAGACTCTTACTCATACTGAATATTCTGAGAACCAATTAAACCTTTACTCTAATACCAATAAATGTAACACCCCTTACCCGAGACCGTCGCCGGAGTCGAGCAAGAGGCATTACCTGACTTAATTTACTAATTCGGGGCATAAAATTTGCTTTTAAAATTAATTTATTTACATTCATTAAATATGTCCCTAAAAAAGGCCCTCAAGACCCTAAAACATGCAATTGAAATGGTTCAGGAACAAACCGCGAACATTGAAATTTTTTCGAAAACTTAGACAAATCAAAACAATTTATTTCATTATTCCTTATAAAACTGCCCACCTGCGTCATAGTCACTAAATAAATCATAACTCGAGTCACAAAACTCAAAATTCAAATTTCTGAATTTTCCCTGAAACTAGACTCATATATCTTCTTACTAATTTTTTTCCAGAATTCTTGGTCTAGCCAATTAGTACAATTTATTAGTTAAAGTTTCCCCTATTTCACTGTTCGACTACTCTGACCTCTCCTCACTACGAATCAATTTTCTCCCGGTACAGAATTCCAATAACCATGCTATTTTTTCTTTTGAAATTAGATTCACTAAAGAATCTCTAAATATAAACTATAACTCCTAATTCTTTTTGTACAATTTTAAGTGAATTTATAAATTTAGAATAGGGGATTCAGAAATCGCTCTGACCCTGTCTCACTAAAATTCAAATATCTCTTAATATACACTTCTTTTGCTTACTCTGTTTCTTTCTATGAAAATAGGCTCAATAAGCTTTAATTCTATATCTTATTCATCACTTAATACTTGATAATCTCAATTACTTACAATCTCAATATTAAATAAGCCTTAAATGCATACCTGTATTCTTTCTTCATATTCTCACCTTGTCATTTCTTTGACTTACTCTTTGGATTACTCGAGAACCTTTTCCTTTTTGAACTTACCATTGCCATGTCTTGACATGGTCTTACGTGGTATCCTTTCCTTATGAACTCACCAATGCCATGCCTTGGCATGGTCTTACATGAGACCATTTCCTTATAGTAACTCATTAATTCCATGTCTTGACATGGTCTTACATGATTTCCTTGCCATATAGAACTTATCAATGCCATGCCTTGACATGGTCTTACATGATATCCTTATCTTACCAAATGCCATGTTCCAAACATGGTCTTACATGGTATCCTTATCTTACCAAATGATATGTTCCAAACATGGTCTTACATGGTATCCTTGTCTTAGTGCCAATGCCATATCTTGATGTGGTCTTACATGGAGTCCTTAATCAATGTCGATGCCATGTCTTAACATGGTCTTACATGGTATCCTTAACCGTCAATTCCTCCTTAAATGCCATGTTATGAACATGGACTTTTCCGTCAATTCTTCCTGAATTGCCACGGTACAACCATGGAGTTTGAGATATCAATGCCTTGTCAAGTCATAGCTGAAACATACTTGCTCAAATTCTCAAGGTTAGTCGCATAACTCAATAATAACAATACTAATAACAATAATTGCATAATAATAAAATGCTACACAACTTACATACTTATATTCTCAATCTCATCATATCATCGACTTAACTTATTGTCATCAAACTATGCTAGTCAATACTTTCTGTTATCATACAAACTCATAATATAAAATATGGTCTTACATATAAATTATACAAGTTCTCTTTCCAATATCGAATTATTATCGAACATTAATCATTATATCTAAAACTCAATACTAAAGTATTTATGGCCAAAATATCAATTTATCATTCAAATATGCATAATTAAATGCTTATTAAACATATGAACTTACCTCGATACCAAAACGACCATTTTACCAAGTTTCCTAATTTTTGGTTTTTCTCCCGTTCTAGGTCCAAATCTCACTTTCCGGGATTATTGAGCTTGGAAAGCTTGGAAACCCTAACCATGGCTTCCCCCATGCTATATTCAGCCTCCATGAAGAAGATGGACCAATTTTTGCTTTATTTTCCCTTTTTAATTCTTTTAATTACTAAATGACCAAAATGCCCTTAAAGGCTTTTCTTTCAAATTTGTCCTATTCTAGCTCATTTTTGTCCAAACTTAAATATAATGGTCTAATTCTAAATAAGGACCCCCACTTTAAGAACCCATTTCAATTAAATCCCCTTTATTATATAGAACACACATTTTGCTAATTTTACAATTTAGTCCTAATTTTCAAATTAGGCACTTATACATAAAATTTCTTCACGAAGTTTTCACACAATTTTTCAATCAATGAATAAAACTTAAAACTTAATCGGAATAAATATTTTTTGACCTTAAATTCGTGGTTTCGCAATCACTATTCCATTTAGGCACTATTTCGGGATGTTACACTATTTGTAGTCAAATGCTAAATATATATGTTGGTATGTAATTTATGAATTTATACATGATATTGTTGAATGTGTATAAGCTTGGTAACAATGTTCAAGCATTCGTTTCAACCGAATTGCGATGTCCGAAAGCCTTGTATGAACCTTAGAATAGCTAGGATACATATGTCATGACATAGGATTCCGATATATGTGTGCGAGTAAGACCATGGCGTCGATACGTGATTCTGATATATGTGTACGAGTAAGACCCTGTCTAGGACAGTGGCATTGATATGTGACTACATGTAAGACCACGTCTGGGGTGTTAGCATTGTACGATTTATGTGATAATCTGAGTGTCCTATCCAATTCCAAATGGTTCATCGAGCAAAGGTAAATCGTGTATAGATGTGTAAAATGAGCTAAATGGTCAGGTATGAATTAGCTTGTTGGCTACTAGTAATAAGGTGTGTATGTACTTAATATTTGTTCTATTCATGTATAATCGATAATGATGAATATAAATGAGATTGGCATTTGTATTCGGCCTCGTGGCTAAATAAATCACATATCAATGAAATGATCATAGATACATGCAAGTGTGTGTAACCATGAATATTCGACCTTATAGGTGATATATATATGTGAGGTTTTGAAATGATATTCGAGGTTATATATATAAGTATATGTAGGTATGGTTTTATTATAACTAATTGGTTTTGGAAGTTGATTTTTAAAATGTTTATATGACCATGTGAGTATTCAGCCTAGGTGAAGAAATGGTCTATAAAAATATCTTGAGTAACCTATTTGAAATTTTGAGGTCAAGTATGCTAATGTTAGTATAATTCGGTTAATTATATTATGTTGAATATGGCATTTGGTTCTTTATTTGTTTAGGACTTGCTATTATGTTAGCTTACTCTGTGTGTTCATGTTACTTTATTTTATAGATTTTGGATTCAAGTTACAAGCTCGGGGATCGTCAGCAAAGTCTTTCACACTATCCACTGCCTCGGTATTTAAATAGTTGAACTCAAAGTATGGCATGTATAAGCTGGATTTCATTTTGAAATGTTGGGTTTGGTTGTATATAACTTAGCAATGCGAAAATGGCTTAATTGTTATGCTTAAGTTTGGTTTGGTTTGGTTATGGTTTAAGTCCATTTTGATCAATATGCTGAGTGCTATGAATAATTATAAATTATGATATGTGATGGTATTTTGAGGTTGGTTTATGACTTTAATTGTGGCATGATTAAATTCGTCATAGGTATTTGTGTGAGAATTTATTTGATATGCTTAGACTTTGTCATGAATGTCCTTAGATATAATGTTTAAAGAGCTTAAATTTAAGTAATATAATTCAGTGATGAAGGGTAATAAGTATTGAATTTGTTCCTTGATTGTTTTGGTCAAATGTTTGGCATGTACTCACATGTTAGGTGTGGCCTTAAATTTTTGGGTAAATGCGCACTATGTATGTTATATATTAATAGCATGTACAGCCATATTATATTGTACCAATGATGCACATGTGACTGCTTTTTAAATCATGTAATATGTTTACTATTGGTTTTATTATGTGCATGTACAGAGATTATTATTTGTTGTTAAATGGAAGCTTGATGAAAAAAAAAGAGTTATGCATATGAGAAATTGACTTGATATATATTTTATCTTAAGGTATATATAAATATGATGATGATTGAATATATGTTTCAATTATGCATTAATAGGGAACGTATATTATGGTATAATAAATTATGCATTAATAAATTAAATGCATGCTATTTATAGGAGAAGTATTTAGCGTAAGTTGATGAAATATATACTACTGTAAAGAGCCAAATAGGACATGCTGATTTTATATTTTGTATAATCTATAAGTTGAATCCATGTTACATTCGGTATGTGATGTTAAATAAAAAAATGACTATTCTTACTATTAATGAATGGCTTAAAAGTTTGTTTAAGTATATTCTTGTGATTATTTGAATTTGTGTCTTGGCTGGTAATGCCTCGTAACCTTAATTCGGCAACGGATACAGGTTAGAGGTGTTACATTTTATTGGTATCAAAGCTACAGTTTAGTCTATTCTAGGACTAACGTAGTGTGTGTGAGTCTAGCTATACATGCCATAATTATATACTGTGATAGTGTGATGACTTCTGACATTTGAAAATGTGTTTTCATATAGTAAATGGATCTCGATAGAGCTGTAGCTGATGATGTTAAGTGTGTAGCTCCTGCTCCCGCGCAAGGGATAGTGCCGGTTGATTCTCGACTGATTTTGAGTAACCAGGAGGGAGAGGCTAGACAAGCCTTTTACCAAATGATGAATGACTGGTTTACTCAGTATATCCGGACTAACCCGGCTGCACAACAAACTCCACCCCCAATTAATCCATCTTTGATGCCTACTGTTCCACAAGTAAGTGATCCGCTGAGATTATATAAGTTACTTGTTGATAAAATCAGAAAACATAGGGGTGAAGAGTTTAAAGGTACTGATGATGATGATGCTGAGTGGGTTGGAAATACTATTTGTGTATTCGATGAGTTGTCCTATACCCCGGATGAATGTTTGAAATGTGCCATATCTTTGCTTCAAGACACAGCTTATCACTTGTGGAATACTCTAGTATTAGTGGTTTTGAAGGAGCGGGTTACCTGGGAATTCTTTCAGACTGAGTTCTGTAAGAAATATATCAGCCAGAGATTTATTGACCAAAAGCGCAAAGACTTTCTGGAGCTGAAACAGGGTTCAATGACCGTGACAGAGTATGAGCGGAAATTTGTGAGACTCAGTCAGTATGCCCGAGAGTGTATTTCTACCAAAGCCATAATGTGTAAAATATTTGAAAATGGGCTGGACGAAGACATTAAATTATTAGTTGGCATACTGGAGATAAAAGAGTTCGTGGTACTGGTTGAACGAGCCTGCAAAGCCGAAGAGCTTGGGAAAAAGAAAAGAAAAGCTAACTTGGAAGCAAGAGATGCACGTAAAAGAACATCTAGTAAGTCATTCCAATCAGCACCGAAGAAGTTCCGAGATGATTTCAGCCGTTTCAAAACTACTTCAGGTTATTCTAGACGAGATCAAAGTGGACCACCTATGAGCTCAAGAGCTATGTCAGTAGCTAGTGTGGGGAATGTCAGATCGAACAAACCCGAGTGTAAACATTACGATAAATGACATCCCAAAAATTGCAGATTAAATGATCGAGCATGTTTTAAATGTGAATCAATGGATCATTATATTCGTGATTGCCTAGTGTTAGCTGAAGAAAATCCAATGCAGAATACGAGATCAGGTAATACTACAGCTCAGGGTAGGCCACCTAGAAATGTGGGTAATGCGAGTGGCAGTCAAAGAGGGACTAAAGATACATCAGTCAGATCTGAGGCTCATGCACCTGCCAGAGCCTATGTTATTTGCGCACTAGTGGAGGCTTTATCCCCAAATGTCATTACTGGTACATTCACTCTCTATGATACTAATGTAATTGCATTGATTGATCCTGGTTCGACTCATTCCTATGTATATGAGACACTAGTATTCAGCAAGACTCTGCCTGTTGAGTCTACTGAGTTTGTGATTAGAGTGTCAAACCCCTTGGGTCGGTGTGTTATGGCTAACAAAGTGAGTAAAAATCGTCCTTTGATGGTTCAAGATTCGTGCTTTCCGGCTGACTTGATGTTGTTTCCATTTGATGAGTTCGACATAATTCTGGGTATGGACTGGTTGACTTTGCATGATGCTGTTGTAAACTACAAGAGAAAGACCACTAATTTACGGTGCCAGAATGATGAGATTATTCGGATTGAATCTATTAATTTAAATGGGTTACTGACAGTGATTTCTTCGATGTTAGCTCAGAAATATGTGAGAAAAGGCTGCGAAGCTTACTTTGCATATGTACTTGACAGTAAAGTGGCCGAAAGAAAAATTGAATCAGTACCTATTGTGTTCGAGTATCTAGATGTGTTTCTTGAAGAATTACCGGGTTTGCCGACGGACAGCTTAATGCCGCTTAATCTGGTTATGGCTATATGCCAACCTATAAATGGCTTTGTGCCATCTTGTTTCTGGCTTTGTGCTAATCGTATTTACCTATGGCTATGTGCCAATCATATTTATTGATGACCCTATGTCGACCATATTTACCCATGGTTGTGTGCCGATCATATTACAATTACTGATGGCTTTGTGTCGATCAAATTACTGCTACTGATGGCTGTAAGCCGTGTATATATCTGGCAGCTTTGCTGTGTTACTATTTCTGGTAGCTATGCTGCGATATTGGTGTACTAGCAGGGTGGATCAAATTTATCCCCGCATGGTGTGTTGGTTGGTATGGGTGGTGTGTTGGCTAGATTGGGATGGATTGCATTATTGCACTGTTGCATTTCTATTACTGATACTGTCACTGTATTGGGCTTAGGCCCACATGTAATCTGTTTTTGATTCTGATACTGTATTGGGCTTAGGCCGACACTGTTACTATATTGGGTTAAGGCCCACACTGTGCTGTTACTAAAGAGGGCTCTGGCCCAAAATGCTTATGTATTTTGCTATCTTACTGGTTGTTTTTATTTTTGGGGATTACACAGTGAGTTTTCTGAAACTCACCCCATTTTTAACTGTGTAGGTAATCCTCAGTAGGCGGTTCGACGTATGGGAGGACTCAGAGGTTGCCACACTACGAGCAGCTTTAAATGTTCGTTTACATTACTTAAATTACTTTCTCTATGGGGTTTTGATGTAATATGGTCTTTTCTCTAATTTTCAAGCTTTTAATTTAGGGGTTTTTAACTCTTATGATTTATTTTTGATAAAAGTAGAGTGCGGTTTTCCAAACTGATATCTACTTTCATAACATCATGTTTTTGCAACTTTGTTGAAATGCTTCCGCAACAAACATGTTTTTAAAAGTAAGGCTGGTTTAAAATGGTTAACAAATAATTAAGTTGACTTTAGAATTAAACAAAGGGCCTTTTCTCTTTCAAGAGAGATTTATTAATAAGACAAAGTTCTTAGAAAAAGCATTTTAATATGACACGCCAGATTCAGTCATAGCATCTAGGCTGGGTTTGGGGTGTTACACGTTGTATGGTCGTAAATGTCGTACACCATTCTATTTGACTGAGCTTAGTGAGAATAAAATACATGGGGTTGACTTGATCAGAGAAACTGAGAAGAAAGTGAAAGTGATCTGTGAAAGTCTAAAAGCAATATCAGACCGTCAAAAATCATATGCGGACTTGAAACATAAAGATATAGAGTTTTAGATTGGAGATAAAGTCTTTTTGAAAGTCTCACTGTTGAAGAAAATACTCAGATTTGGTCGCAAAGGCAAATTGAGTCTGAGGTTTATTGGGCCATATAAGGTAATAGAACGCATCGGCCTGGTTGCTTACAGATTGTTGTTGCCATTTGAGATAGAAAAGATCCATCATGTATTCCATGTTTCGATACTTCGTAGATATCGATCAAATCCTTCACATGTGATTAGTCCGGCTGAAGTTGAGATTAAGGCCGATATGACGTACGAAGAAGAACCGATTCGTATTCTGGCTCATGAGATTAAAGAGTTGCGAAATAAGAAAGTTTTTTTAGTTAAAGTAGTGTGGCATAAAAACGAAGTTGAGGAAGCAAAGTGGGAGCCAGAGGATGGAATGAAAGAACGTTACCCAAACCTATTCACCGATAAAATTTTTGGGGCTAAAAATCCCTAAGGGGGGAGAGTTGTAACAGCCCGATTTATACCCTAATCAAAACGGTAGTTTTAGAATAACGAATCTGAGTCAGAGAAATATTTTAAAATTATTTTATGTGTTTATTTTGTGTCAATTTATACCTTTGAAATTTTTGTTGTAACACCCCGTACCCGAGACCGTTGCCAGAGTCGAACACGAGATGTTAACGGACTTAATTCATTACTTAAACAGCTCATACAATTCATTTTAAAATTTCCAGACAAGCTGGCTAACTGCATCACAGTCGCTTTAAAAATTATATCTCGAGTTACGAAACTCAAAATCCAATTCCGTAAATTTTTCTTGAAACTAGACTCATATATTTATCTAGTAATTTGTTTCTAGAATTTTTGGTCAGGCCACTTAGTACATTTTATTAGTTAAAGTCTCCCCTGTTTCAGGGTTTGACTACTCTAACCTATGTGTATTACGAATCATATATCTCCCTGTACAGATCTTCAATGACTATGCCGTTTGTCTCTAGTAAAATTAGACTCAATAATGAATCTGTAAATATAAATAATGACTTCTAATTATCTTTGTAAAATTTATGGTGAATTTCCAAAGTCAGAATAGGGGATCCATAAATCACTCTGGCTCTATTTCACAAAAATTTAAACATCTCATAAAATATAGCTCATATACCTGTTTTGCTTCTTCCATATGAAAATAGACTCATCAAGCTTTTATTCCATAACTTATTCATTATTTAATTCCATTCCTACTATTTTTAGTGATTTTTCAAATTCACGTCACTACTGCTGTCTGAATCTATTTTATGGTAAATTTTACCTATTTCATGGTTTCCATGGGTTAGCCAATAATTTGACATACATAACACCAAATATGATCATGATTAGTCATTCCAATGGCTAATCATTACCAAGCATTTCCATACCACTCAATAACCATATCATAAGACCATATATACAAAATGATTATAATGCTATACATGCCATACTCAAAATATACAAGCCATTATGCCAAGATGGTATACAGATAGTGTGAGCAAGCCTCCGACCGTTCCCGATTTCCGAGCTGGCTTGTCAAAACTACAAGGAATGAAAAGGAGGGAGTAAGCATAAATGCTTAATAAGTTCACATGCAAATAGCAAGTAACATAACCATATCAGCAAACATAAAACATCAGTTGCATAATCATCACCAAGACATTCATATCACATTTTCATTTATCATCTTACCATATTGTTGTTATATCGATTTTTCAACCCGACGGTTAAGTACATACCTGTTCAAAGTACCCATTTCACAATACTTACCAATACATCCCTTTCATCTTGAGTATTCCTCCATTTCAGTAGAACTTTACCCGTTGAACACATCAGAATATAATTCGGATACATGGAAAGTTTGCACATAAGTGCCAAATATGTAGCCAAGCTACCATGTAACCCACCCATAAGTGAACTCAGACTCAACTCAACGAGCTCGAGCGTTCGCATCCATAAGTGAACTCGGACTCAACTCAACGAGCTCGGATGCCTAGTTACATCTCACGAACTCTGACTCAACTCAACGAGTTCGGACATTTGCATCCATAAGTGAACTCGGACTCAACTCAACGAGTTCGGATGCTCAACCATCCTAGTGACATGTCACTTGTATCCTAATCTATTCCTAAGGTTCAACGGGACCTTTTTCCCAATCATGTGTCTCAACCATCTTCTATGGAATGTCGATACCGATACTCGGTAGTATTTTACATTTTCCAAGTATATCACATAATTTGACATATTATCAAACAATTGTCACAAGTATGATATTTCATAATAATTATCATATCATTTAAATAACATTAAAACATTTAAAACAATAACTATGTTACCAACATTTACATATGAACTTACCTCGTATGCGAAAATGGCTACTTTTACCATTTCGTCCACAACTTGGTATTTTCCCCATTTTAGCCCAAATTTTAGTTTTCCTTGTTCTATCATTTAAAATATAGTCTAATTAGGACTCACATTATTCAAATTGACCCAAAATCATATTTTGGAAAATTTATAATTTTGCCCCTAAACTTTTGCATATTTACACTTTTGCCCCAAAGCTCGTAAATTAAACTTCAGCCTATTTTCTTATGTTTTATGACATGCTGATCATTTTTCCCTTCTATGGCAACATCAAATTCTCACTCTAACATGTACTTATGACTATTAGGTATTTTTACCGATTAAGCCCTTTTGCTCGTTTTCACTTAAAACCGAGTAGCACAAGTTGTCTAACATAATTTAAAACCTCATATTCTATCATAAAATACCAAAATACACAAATTTCACCTATGGTTATTTTTCCAAATATAAACCCTAGGTTAAATTATTGCTAGCATAAGCTAAATCGAGCTACTAGGACTCCAAAAACGTAAAAATCATTAAAAAGGAGTCTAGAACGGACTTACAATCGAGCTTAGAAGCTTGAAAAACCCAATACATGGTTTCTCCTTGCTATATTCGGCCATGGGGTTGAAGATGAGCAAAATTGGCTTTTAATTTTGTATTTTAATTCATTTTACCCCTAAATGACCAAAATGTCCTTACTACTAAACTTTCCAAAATTTCCATCCATGTCCAATTTTTGTCCATAGACTTAGAAATTGGTAAAATTTTTATTTAAGACCTCCTAATTAATATTTCAAAACAATTTCATACTAGAAACTTCTAGAATGCAAGTTTTACAATTTATTCGATTTAGTCCCTAATTTCAATTTAAGCACTTTATGCATAAAATTTCTTCACGAAATTTTCTCACAATCATGCAATCATATCATAGACCTCAAAATAATCATAAAATAATTATTTCTATCTCGGATTTTGTGGTCACGAAACCACTATTCTGACTAGGCCCAAAATCAGGATATTACAACTCTCCCCCCTTTAGGGATTTTCGTCCCCGAAAATCTTACCAGAAAAGTGGTCTTCACTTTTAATCTCATATTCGGTGCCGAAGAACTTGCACTTAGACTACACCTCCAATACATCTCTTCAATTTCTCATATGATCTAAAAGCTTACAGTCTCAACTCTCAACTGTTCTTAAATTTTCAACCCTTCTCAGTTTCCCATGATATCATGACATAAAACCCAGATCTCAACTTGATTTAATGGAGACCGGGATTCCAAGAAATCCAACAATCAAAGAGACCTGAAATTTCATGAATCTGATGAGTAGGAATTCATTCAATACAGATATGATTTATTGATCTCGCCAAACATTTAACAATAGGATACATCACATTTTCCTCTTTCCGCCATAGAAATAATTCTGATATGGCCTCAAGAATAATCCTTCTCATTTCCATCCCAATATTAACACTGACAAGGATAATTTTGATAGATCCCAATGCTCAGCTTTAACCCCTTTAACAACTCCGATTTTATGTAACATCGAATGCTCTAAACTATCACATTACCTCACTGTCTTGAAACACATCACAATTCATACAATAATACATTACTGAAAGTCAGAAAGTCTTTGCTCAATGTAGACTAGTCTACTTCAGATGCTTCGGTTACCAATATTCTCATCTATTCGAACTCTGTCAACATGTAATAAACTTTTCAGCTTTCACAAGATGGAAACCTTATCATTCGTAGTGACTTAAACTAATATTCAACTCTTTCTAATAAATATACACTTCTCGTTCAAACTATTTACTCTTTTATCCGTACAAAATGAAATTCTATTATCAGACTTGGGAAAATAATCCTCACATAATTGTCACATGAAATCTTTCAAATAAATAATTTACCATACTGATTGAAACTCGCGCTTTTATCACCTATGCCTTTACTGATGTCAAATCCTTACACAGAAATTAGAAAAAATCCCAATACTAAAATCACCACATTACCAAGATCAAATTAGAAGTATAGTCATATTTGACATGATTATCATGAGCTAAAGAACCCACTTCGAACATGAGTCGTAATTGACAAATTATGGAACAAAGATAACAAGAAAACCAAATAAAGAAATCCAAGATAGAGAAACCCGGAATAAAGAAATCCATAATAAAGAGATCCAGGATAAAGAAACCCAAGATACGATACTATGCCAGAGAATCGAAAACCAAACTCATAGAGAAAATACGGAATACCCCGATAATTCTTCAAAGAAAGAAAGTCCAGAAGAAAACATCATTTAATCCCACTGAAATCAAATATAATAAGATCAATATATCTTCCCATACATATATATCAGATGAAGCATCAAGTAGAAGAAACAGAATCATAATATCATACGTATTCTCTCATCAATTCTTATCAGACGAAATGAAATAGAATACCCGATGAAATAGAGCAATATAAATTATAAACCAGTCAGACTACGAATGCTTTCATCCAATACCAGAATTAGAAGACATTCCCATATAACAAGAATTTCTTCAGAAGATCAATAGCCATAGAAATATTTCTGAGAACGGGTAAACACATAGAACATCTCAAAAGAGACTGCTAAACCTGTCCAGTCATAACGTCACACTCAGATAGTTTACATTTCAATTATCATTTCCCCAACTAGTTTTGCCGTCACAAATTTCATATTAAACCATTCACTAAAGTAGGCCAGTTCTGAATAAATTTCGATTTACACTTTTCTCAACCTTGCACCTAAGTAATTCGGTTTACCAAGGAGAATTCCTTTTCTAACTGGGACAGTGCATAACTTCAATAATCTTTACGTCAATCCGATACTTTACTGGCTCTGACTTAAACTTATCAGCTCATTTTCAATCTCTAATCATACTTATAATTATTCTATCACTGTACTCTTTGGGTTCTCAACCGGAAACTTATTCAATACAAATCTCATGAAATTCCATTATAAGTACCACTTCGGTAAGGGGAGGGGTTGTAGGACCTCTGACTCGACTTTCTTATACATACACATATGACACAACTTCTATCATCATAGTAACATCATCAAAATCATGTCATTCATTCATGTTGGCTTACACCAATTTTCCTATTGTCCCATTTAGACAATATACTTATGCATACATTCTATGTTTTCTAGACAGCTTTACTTATCCATTCATTTAATTAAATTAATTCATGCTCATGAATATTTGCATCACAATCACAACTTTCATTTCGTGCATCATCATATACATATCATTACAATCATATAATTCAGTCCAACAATTTAACATAGACAAGTTCATTTCATTATAATCCTTTATCTCATAAAAATTATATATCATTAACATTTATCAACATTCGACGTCCAAATCAAGACAAGGACATTTTCACTCGTATCATAATATTATGACCTTTATTCATACCTCTACTACTTTCTATTTATTCCGTTCATCTTATCAAGTAAGCCACATACACTACATCATATGAACATTAAGCAAATATGAATATTTATCACATATGTATCATAAACCTTTATTCATACTTTTCTAAACCGAGACTTATCATAATCATAATTTTACTCAAATACCTTCACATAACATTGAACATGGTCAGCGCAGCTCGGTTGGAGAGTACCCTGTCTAAATAAGACGGTACTCATACGCGTCGGAAGACATCACACTATCACAGATCAGTGGCATGTATAGCTAAACTTTTACACATGCTAGGTTAGTCCGAGAACCGACTAAACCTGGCTCTGATACCACTAAATGTAATGCCTCGTACCCGAGACCATTGCCGGAGTCGAACACGAGGTGTTAACGGACTTAATTCATTACTTAAACATCTCATACAATTCATTTTAAAATTTCCAAACAAGCTGGCTAACTGTATCACAGTCGCTTTAAAAATCATATCTCGAGTTCTGAAACTCAAAATCCAATTCTGTAAATTTTCCTGAAACTAGACTCATATATCTATCTAGTAATTTTTTTCTAGAATTTTTGGTCGGGCCAATTACTACAGTTTATTAGTTAAAATCTCCCCTATTTCAGGGTTCGACTACTCTGACCTCTGTGTATTACGAATCAAATATCTCCCTGTACAGAGCCTCAATGACTATGTCGTTTGTCTCTAATAAAACTAGACTCAATAATGAATCTGTACATATAAAGAATAACTTATAATTATCTTTGTAAAATTTATGGTGAATTTCCAAAGTCAGAATAGGGGATCCAGAAATCGCTCTGGCTCTGTTTCACAAAAATTTAAACATCTCATAAAATATAGCTCATATACCTGTTTCGCTTCTTCCATATGAAAATAGACTCATCAAGATTCGATTCCATAACTTATTCATTATTTAATTTCATTCCTACTATTTTTAGTGATTTTTCAAATTCACATCACTACTACTGTCTGAATCTATTTTATGGTAAATTTTACCTATTTCATGGTTTCCATGGATTAGCTAGTAATTTGACATACATAACACCAAATATGATCATGATTAGCCATTCCAATGGCTAATCATTACCAAGCATTTCCATATCACTCAATAACCATATCATAAGACCATATATACAAAATGATTATAATGCTATACATGCCATACTCAAAATATACAAGCCATTATGCCAAGATGGTATACGGATAGTGTGAGCGAGCCTCCGACCGTTCCTGATTTCTGAGCTCGCTTGTCAAAACTACAAGGAATGAAAAGGAGGGAGTAAGCATAAATGCTTAGTAAGTTCACATGCAAATAGCAAGTAACATAACCATATAAGAAAACATAAAACATCAGTTGCATAATCATCACCCAGACATTCATATCACATTTTCATTTATCATCTTACCATATTGTTGTTATATCGATTTTTCAACTCGAGGGTTAAGTACATACCTGTTCAAAGTACCCATTTCACAACACTTACCAATACGTCCCTTTCATCTTGAGTATTCCTCCATTTCAGTAGAACTTTACCCGTTGAACACATCGGAATATAATTCGGATACATGGAAAGTTTGCACATAAGTGCCACCTATGTAGCCAAGCTACCATGTAACCCGCCCATAAGTGAACTCGAACTCAACTCAATGAGCTCGAGCGTTCGCATCCATAAGTGAACTCAGACTCAACTCAACGAGCTCGGATGCCTAGTTACATCTCACGAACTCGGACTCAACTCAACGAGTTCGGACATTTGCATCCATAAGTGAACTCGGACTCAACTCAACGAGTTCGGATGCTCAACCATGCTAGTGACATGTCACTTGTATCCTAATCTATTCCTAAGGTTCAACGGGACCTTTTTCCCAATCATGTGTCTCAACCATCTTCTATGGAATGTTGATACCGATACTCGATAGTATTTCACAATTTCCAAGTATATCACAATTTTTGACATATTATCAAACAATTGTCACAAGTATGATATTTCATAATAATTATCATATCATTTAAATAGCATTAAAACATTTAAACAATAACTATGTTACCAACATTTACATATGAACTTACCTCGTATGCGAAAATGGCTACTTTTACCATTTCGTCCACAACTTGGTATTTTCCCCATTTTAGCCCGAATTTCAGTTTTCCTTGCTCTATCATTTAAAATATAGTTTAATTAGGACTCACATTATTCAAATTGACCCAAAATCATATTTTGGAAAATTTACAATTTTGCCCCTAAACTTTTGCATATTTACACTTTTTCCCCAAAGCTCGTAAATTAAACTTCAGCCTATTTTCTTATGTTTTATGACATGCTGATCATTTTCCCTTCTATGGCAACATCAATTTCTCACTCTAACATGTACTTATGACTATTAGGTATTTTTACCGATTAAGCCCTTTTGCTCGTTTTCACTTAAAACCGAGTAGCACAAGTTGTCTAACATAATTTAAAACCTCATATTCTATCATAAACACCAAAATACAAAAATTTCACCTAAGGGTATTTTTCCAAATATAAACCCTAGGTTAAATTATTGCTAGCATAAGCTAAATCGAGCTACCTAGACTCCAAAAATGTAAAAATCATTAAAAACGAGTCTAGAATGGACTTACAATCGAGCTTGGAAGCTTGAAAAACCCTAGCCATGGTTTCTCCTTGCTATATTCGGCCACGGGGTTGAAGATGAGCAAAATTGGCTTTTAATTTTGTATTTTAATTCATTTTACCCCTAAATGACCAAAATGCCCTTACTACTAAACTTTCCAAAAATTCCATCCATGTCCAATTTTCTCCATAGACTTAGAAATTGGTAAAATTTCTATTTAAGACCGTCTAATTAATATTTCAAAACAATTTCATACTAGAAACTTCTAGAATGCAAGTTTTACAATTTATTTGATTTAGTCCCTAATTTCAATTTAAGCACTTTATGCATAAAATTTCTTCACGAAATTTTCACACAATCATGAAATCATATCATAGACCTCAAAATAATCATAAAATAATTATTTCTATCTCGGATTTTGTGGTCACGAAACCACTGTTCCGACTAGGCCCAAAATTAGGATATTACATTCGTGCTTTAATTTTATCGTCTGAGTGTCTGATTAAATAAAAGGACTTAATTGCGTAAATAAAAAATTGGGTAGTTTCATGTATAAAGGACCAAATTTCTATTGGCTTTTAAAATGGAAGCCTTTATGTTGCAATTAGCCCATTAATTTATTAAGTGGACTGCAATAGGTTTATATTTTAAGGTTTTGATATAAATTTAGTAAGGTTACTTTAGTAAACTAATATTATAAACCATTATAATATAACATATATCATAAAAAAATAAGGCTTGTTCATTTTATATTCTTTTAACCGAAACCAAAATAAGAAAGAAAAAAGAAAAGAAAACCTAGTTCGGCCACAAGCAAGCTTGATTGAGGTATGTGTTTAACTCAGTTTTTGATAATTTCTACGTTTTTGAGATCATTGTTTCGAGTACTACAAAACCCATGCTTGAATTTTGTTGTTTGATAACGAAATATGAAAGATATGTTTTAGATTAACATGTTTTGTATTGGAGTTTTTGATGATTTTGAGTAATTAGGACTAAATTGCAAAAATAATAATTTGAGGGACTGAAATGTGAAATAAATGAATTATATGGGCTTGTATGGTTATGGGTAATATTCGGCCAAACTTGGGTATAGAGAAATTTTGTGTATTTTGTATTTTGTGCAATAAGGACTAAATTGTAAAAAGTGTAAATGTCAGGGGTAAAATGGTAGTTTCTCCATTTATGTGTTTTTGGACTAAATTGAATGAAAATATGTTTGAACAAGCTTAATTTGAATATGTTTAGATCACGAACTGGGAAAACGAAAGTTGTCGACTAGCAGCCCTGTCCCGTTTAATAACGTCCGTGGTAAATTTATAAGCAAATAGATGTGTCTAATTATAGTTAAATGTTGAATATATATGCTAGTATGTAATATATGAATTTATACATGCTATTTTTGAATGTGTATAAGCTTGGTAACCATGTTCAAGCATTCGTTTCGACCTAGTTACGACGTCTGAAAGCCCCGTATGAACCTTAGGAATAGCTAGGATACATATGTCATGACATAGGATTCTGATATATGTGTACGAGATAGACTATGGCATCGATATGTGATTCTGATATATGTGTACTAGTAAGACCCTATTTGGGACAGTGGCATCGATTTGTGACTACATGTAAGACCACGTCTGGGACGTTGGCATTTTATGATTTATGTTATTATCCCAGTGTCCAATCCAATTATGAATGGTTCATCAGGCAAAGATAAATCGTGTACAGATGTGTAACACAAGCTAAATGGTCAAGTATGAATTAGCTTGTTGGCTACTAATAATAAGGTAAGTATGTACTTAATATTTGTTCTATACATGTGTAATCGATAATGATGAATATAAATGAGATTGGCATGAGTATTCGGCCTTGCGGCTAAATAAATCACGTATCAATGAAATGATCCATAGTTACGTGCAAGTGTGTGTGACCATGAATATTCGGCCTTATAGGTGATATATATATGTGAGGTTTTGAAATGATTTTCGAGCTTATATATATAAGTATACGTAGGTATGGTTTTATTATAACTAATTGGTTTTGGAAGTTGATTGTTAAAATGTTTATATGACCATGTGAGTATTCGGCCTAGGTGAAGAAATGGTCTATAAAAATATCTTGAGTAACCTATTTGAAATTTTGAGGTCAAGTATGCTAATGTTAGTATAATTCGGTTGATTATATTAAGTTGAATATGGCATTTGGTTCTTTATTTGTTTAGGACTTGCTATTATGTTAGCTTACTCTGTGTGTTCATGTTACTTTGATTTATAGATTTTGGATTCAAGTTACAAGCTCGGGGATCGTCAGCAAAGTCTTTCACACTATCCACTGCCTCGGTATTTAAATAGTTGAACTCAAAGTATGGCATGTATATGCTGGATTTCGTTTTGAAATGTTGGGTTTGGTTTTATATAACTTAGCTATGCAAAAATAGCTTAATTGTTATGCTGAATTTTGGTTTGGTTTGGTTATGGTTTAAGTCTATTTTGATCAATATGTTGAGTGCTATGAATAATTATAAATTATGATATGTGATGGTATTTTGAGGTTGTTTTATGACTTTAATTGTGGCATGATTAAATCGATCATAGATATATGTATGAGAATTTTTTTGATATGCTTAGACTTAGTCATGAATGTCCTTAGATATAATGTTTAAATAGCTTAAATTTAAGTAATATAATCCGGTGATGAAGGGTAATAAGTAATGAATTTGTTCCTTGATTCTTTTGGTCAAATGTTTGGCATGTACTCACATGTTAGGTGTGGCTTTAAATTTTAGGGTAAATGCGCACTATGTATGTTATATATTAATAGCATGTACAGCCATATTATATTGTACCAATGATGCACATGTGATTGCTTTTTAAATCATGTAATATGTTTACTATTGGTTTTATTATATGCATATATAGATATTGTTATTTGTAGTTAAATGGCAGCTTGATGAAAAAAAAAAGTTATGCATATGAGAAATTGACTTGATATATATTTTATCTTAAGGTATATATAAATATGATGATGATTTAATATATGTTTTGATTATGAGTTGATAGGGAACGTATATTGTGTTATAACAAATTATGCATTAATAAATTAAATGCATTTTATTTATAGGAGAAGTATTTAGCGTAAGTTGATGAAATATATACTACTGTAAAGAGTCGAATATGACATGCTGATTGTATATTTTATATAATCTATAAGTTGAATCCATGTTACATTCGGTATGTGATGTTCAATAAAAAAATGACTATTCTTACTATTAATGAATGGCTTCAAAGTTTGTTTAAGTATATTCTTGTGATTATTTGAATGTGTGTCTTGGCTGGTAATGCCTTGTAACCTCAGTTCGGCGACGGATACGGGTTAGGGGTGTTACATTTTATTGGTATCAAAGCTATGGTTTAGTCGGTTCTAAGACTAACTTAGTGTGTGTGAGTCTAGCTATACATGCCATAATTATATACTGCGATAGTGTGATGAATTCTACCATTTGAAAATGTGTTTTCACATAGTAAATGGATCCCGACAAAGCTGTAGCTGATGATGTTGAGTATGTAGCGCCTGCTCTCGCGCAAGGGACAACGCCAGTTGATTATCGACCGATTTTGAGTAACCAGGAGGGAGATGCTAGATAAGCCTTTTACCAAATGATGAATGACTAGTTTATTCAGTATATCTGGACTAACCCGGCTACACAACAACCTCCACCCCTAACTAATCCATCTTCGATGCCTGCTGTACCTCAAGTAAGTGATCCGTTGGGATTATATAAGCCACTTGTTGATAAAGTTAGAAAACACGGGGTTGAAGTGTTTAAAGCTATTGATGATGATGATGATGCTGAGCGAGCTGAGTTTTTGCTTGATAATACTATCTGTGTGTTTGATGAGTTGTCCTGTACCTTGGATGAGTGTTTGAAATGTGCCATATCTTTGCTTTGAGACACAGCCTATCACTGGTGGGATACTCTAGTATCAATGGTTTCAAAGGAGTGGGTTACCTGGGAATTCTTTTAGACTGAGTTCCGTAAGAAATATATCAGCCAGAGATTTATTGACCAAACGCACAAAGAATTTTTGGAGCTGATATAGGTTCGGATGACCGTGGCAAAGTATGCGCGGAAATTTTTGAGGCTCAGTCAGTATGCCTGAGAGTGTGTTTCTATCGAAGCCATAATGTGTAAAATATTTGAAGATGGGGTGAATGAAGACATTAAACTATTAGTTGGCATACTGGAGAT
This sequence comes from Gossypium hirsutum, assembly GCF_007990345.1. Classification (NCBI taxonomy): domain Eukaryota; kingdom Viridiplantae; phylum Streptophyta; class Magnoliopsida; order Malvales; family Malvaceae; genus Gossypium; species Gossypium hirsutum. The sequence goes on along the minus strand of NC_053424.1, from coordinate 77,513,103 downwards.
AAAAAAGTTAGTGGTATTAGTTGAGCGAGCCTACAAAGCTAAAGAGTTCGGGAAAGAGAAAAGAAAAGCTAACTTTGAAGCAAGAGATGCATGTAAAAGAACATCTACTAAGTCATTCCAGTCCCCGCCGAAGAAGTTTCGAGATGATTTTAGCCATTTCAAAGCTACTTCGTGTTATTCTAGACGGGATCAGAGTAGACCACCTATGAGCTCGAGAGCTGCCTCAGTAGCTAGTGTGGGGAATGTCAGATCAAACCAACCTGATGTAAATATTACGGCAAACAACATCCCGACAGCTGCAGATTACATGATGGGGCCTATTTTAGATGTGGATCGATGCATCATTATATTTGTGATTGCCCAGTGTTAGCTGAAGAAAATCCAATGCAGAATACGAGATCGGGTAATACTACAGCTCAGGGTAGACCACCCAAAAATATGGGTAATGAGAGTGGTAGTAAGAGAGAGACTAATGATACAACAGTCAGATTTGAGGCTCGTGCACCTGCCAGAGCATATGCTATTCACGCACGAGAGGAGGCTTCAACCCCAAATGTCATTACTGGTACACTCACTCTCTATAATACTAATGTAATTACATTGATTGATCCTAGTTCGACTGAATCTTATGTATGTGAAACATTAGTATTCAGCAAGACTCTTCTTATTGAGTCTATTGAGTTTGTGATTAGAGTGTCAAACCCCTTGGGCCGGTGTGTTATGGTTGAAAAAGTGTGTAAAAAATGTCCTTTGATGGTTTGAGATTCGTGCTTTCTGGTTGACTTGATGTTGTTTCCATTTGATGAGTTCAACATAATTCTGGGTATGGACTGGTTGACTTTACATGATGCTGTTGTAAACTGCAAGAGAAAGACTACTAATTTACGATGCCAGAATGATGAGATTATTCAAATTGAATCTACTAATCTGAATGGGTTACCGGAAGTGATTTCTTCGATGTTAGCTCAGAAATATTTGAGAAAAGATTGCGAAGCTTACTTTTCATATATACTTGATAGTAAAGAGGCCAACAGAAATATTGAATCAGTACCTATTGTATGCGAGTATCCAGATGTGTTTCCTAAAGAATTACCTGGTTAGCCACCTATTCGAGAGGTAGAGTTTGGTGTTGAGTTAATGCCTGGGACGACTCTGATATCCGTAGCACCGTACAGAATGACACCTACTGAATTAAATGAATTGAAAGCTTAGTTGCAAGAGTTTACAGATAGGGGTTTCGCGCGATCGAGTTTCTCACCTTGGGTGCTCCAGTATTACTTGTGAAAAAGAAATATGGAACTATAAGAATGTGTATTGATTATAAACAGCTCAATAAGGTGACTATAATGAGTAAATATCTATTGCCATGAATTGATGATTTGTTTGATTAGCTGAAAGGGGCTACAATGTTTTGAAGATAGATTTGAGATCTGGCTACTATCAGTTGTGAGTTAAAGACTCTGATGTGCCAAAGACTGCATTTCAAACGAGGTACGGGCACTATGTGTTTTTGGTTATGCCTTTCGGACTTACTAATGTACCCGCTGTTTTTATGGATTTGATAAACCGAATCTTCAGACCGTATCTAGATCGGTTTGTGGTTGTATTTATAGATGATATTTTAATCTACTACCGTGATGAAACCTAACATACTGAACATTTTAGACTTGTGTTACAGACTTTACGAGATAAGCAGTTGTATGTGAAGTTCAGTAAATGTGAGTTTTGGTTAAGCGAAGTCAGTGTTCTGGGCCATGTTGTATCAGCATCGAGTATTCGGGTGGATCCGAGCAAAATTTTAGCTATACTTGATTGGAAACCTCTGAGGAATGTTTCTAAAGTCTGAAGTTTTCTGGGACTTGCTTGTTATTATAGATTATTCGTGAAAGGCTTCTCTATAATTGCAGTTCCAATGACAAAGCTATTACAAAAAGATGTTAAGTTTGAGTGGTCAGAAAAGTGCCAGAAAAGCTTTAATCAGTTGAAAGCCCTTTTGACCGAAGCTCCAGTGCTAGTTCAGCTAGAATTGGGTAAAGAATTTGTTATCTATAGTGGTGCATCTTTAAATGGTTTGGGCTATGTTTTGATGCAGGAAGGCAGAGTTATAGCTTATTCCTTGAGACAGTTAAAGCCACATGGAAAGAACTATCCAACACACAACCTAGAACTACCGTGTTTGCATTGAAAATTTGGCGCCACTATCTGTTCGGTGAGAAATGTCATGTTTATTCTGATCACAAAATCCTGAAATACTTGATGACTCAGAAAGATTTGAATTTCAGACAACGTCGATGGTTAGAATTGCTAAAACACTACGAGCTTGTGATTGACTATCACCCGAGAAAGGCTAATGTTGTTGTTGATGCTTTAAGTTGAAAATTAGCATTTGCTTTGCGTGCAATGAGTGCGCATATGGCTATGTCTAATGATGGTTCGATAATAGCTGAATTGAAAGCAAGACCGTTATTCGTTCAAAAAATTTGTGATGCCTAGAAGGTTAATAATGACTTGATAATAAAACGAGCTCAAGGTTATTCAAATGCTGATTCAGCGTTTCGAGTTGATGCTGATGATTGTTTGATATTCAGAAACTGAATATGTGTCTCGAGGAATTTAGGGATGATTCAGATGATTTTGAATAAAGCTCACAGCAATCGGTTATCTGTTCGCCCAGGTAGTACGAAGATGTATAATGATCTGAAACAACTTAATTGGTGGCATGGTATGAAACGAGACATTTCTGAATTTGTTTCAAAATGCTTAATCTGTCAACAAATAAAAGTCGAGCATCAGGTACCTTCTGGATTACTTCAGTCGATTATGATACCAGAAAGGAAATGGGACAGAGTTACGATGGATTTTGTATCTGGTCTACCGTTGATACCGAGCAAGAAAGATGCAACCTGGGTTATTGTGGATAGATTAACTAAATCATCTCATTTTGTTCCGATACGTACAGACTGCTCGCTTGATAAGTTGACTGAATTGTATTTTTGTCAAATTGTGAGATTACATGGTGTGCTTATATCTATTGTTTCGGATAGAGATCCGAGGTTTACATCGCGGTTTTGGAAGAAACTGCAAGATGCACTGGGTACGAAATTGTATTTCAGCATCGCTTTTCATCAGCAAATAGATGATCAGTCTGAGCAAATCATTCAAATACTTAAGGATATGTTGAGATGTTGCATTCTCGACTTTGAAGGTCCGTGGGACTGATACCTACCTCTAATTGAATTTGCGTATAATAATAGCTTCCAATCGAGTATCAAAATGAAACCTTATGAGGCTTTGTGTAACACCCCAAACCTGGTATATAACGCCCCAATTTTTGGGTTTTCTGTGTTTCTATGACTTTTAAAATTTGTGTGTGTTCTGGTTGGTTAAAATAAATATTTTAGTAGGTTAGTGGGCCTTTGGAAGGCCCAAACTTAAGTTAAATCCGTGGTAGTCTTTGGAATTTTAATTTTATGAACAGGTGATGCAATTGGCGTTTGGGCTTTTAAGAGTAAAGAGGTAAAAGATGACACAAAAAGGAGTGTGGTGTAGTGGCAAGGTGGCGCCACTTAGGGGACAAGGAAGTGACGTCATAGAGGAAGCAAGGGGTCCAAGGTTCAAGTCTTGGCTCTTGCAATATATTTTGGTTTTTCTTTTCAATAAATCTGGAAGCAAGTAGGTGCGCTTTAAAGTTTAATATGTTGGATTTATGACACAAATGAGTTGATGGCCTAGTGGTGGTGGCGTGAGTTGGCATGTGAGAGGACTTTGACACAAATGGATAGCCTAAAGATTGATAAACCGACTTTTCATTCGACCGCTGTTTTTACAAAGACCACCCCAATCACTTAAACCAACGAATGCATGCTATCGTAAGTCTATGTGACACGTCAGATCTGGCCATAATGTCTGGGCCGAGTTTGGGGTGTTGCATGGTATCTGGTGTGTCTTGTTGTAATGTCTTTCAAAAATTGGACTTACTGGTAGAATTTCATTTCTAAGTTGAAATCTCTTTGTTAAAAACTCAAAATTCTTAACCATTTAAAACGTCTTTACTTTAAAAGCATTGTAATGTGACACGCTAGATTCGGTCATAATGTCTATGCCGGGTTTGGGATGTTACATTTAGTGGTATCATAGCCAGGTTTAGGGTGTTATATTTAGTGGTATCAGAGTTAAGTTACAAAACTCGGCTGTGGAATGGGTTTTCAAAATTTGAATTTCAAAAAGTTGTTTCCACATATGTGATATGTTTGAGATATTTGTTCTGAAAAGTGTGGCACACCGAGTCTCCGGTGCTGAATCTGTAAGTTTCTGAAACTAATGTTTGTTTTTATTAAAAATTAGACTGCATTGTTACACTTAAAGTTAGAGTTTGTATTTATTCTGTTTGTGTTCTGGAAATGGTATACATGTGATATCTATCCGCTCCGATGGATAGATGGTTTGGTGCGTGTTGCACAGTGAGACTGTAGTGTGGTAGGCTAGGATGTGCGACTGTTCTGATAGTTAGAAATTTCGGGGATGAAATTTCTTTAAGGGGGTAGAGTTGTAACGCCCCAAATTTGGGCCTAGAAGGATTGGGCCTTGAGCGTGGGAACACATAAAAGTTTATGTGTGCGAGAAACATCACAAATTGCATGTTGGCTTTAGTGGCTAAGTAATTGAGCATATTTGAGAGTGTTGGAGAAGTCCTGGGTTCAAACTTGGGCTTTAGCTAAATTTTTTGTTTTTAGTGAATAAAACCCTTGGAGCTTGAAAGTGGGCATTTTAAATATTTGTCGTTAAAATATATCACAAAAAGGAGCTTGTGGTCCAGTGGCAAGGTGGCATGTGTGGTGTGCATGAGGTCTAAGGTTCAATTCCTAGCATAGGTAAAGGAATTAATTATTTTGTTAGCCAAGCTTGGAAAGAGGTGGAGTTGGACTGAGACTCTGAGGTTAAATTGGCCATGAGTTTTTCAAAGAAAGTTGAATTGGATGTTGAGTTATTTGGGGAGAAAATCAAGGAATTTGAAATAGGAGAGTTGCATGGGAGGAGTGTTGGTGCTGAACTTGAACTCTCTTTCTTACTCAAAATTTCGGCAAGGGAATTGTGGTCACATTTCGGTTTTTCTTTACTTAATTTCGAGTTTTTGGTGGTGTTTGACATCGAGTTTTGGTTCCTACTCCTTGTGTGGCAAATTCTATGTTGTCTTTTCTCTTGTGCTTCTTGCTCAATTTTTGGGATCGAATATTGCCTTCTTTTCTTGCTTTGGTCGAATAGGCACTATCATTTTGGGCATTCTTATTTCTTTCTTTAAGCTAAACTTGGTTTCTTCCTCTCAATGTTTTCTCTTAATTACCGAATCTCTGCTCTCATCCTCTGATAATTCCTTTTCAATCATTGGCTGCATACTTCTTCTTTCTTTTCCCCTCTCAAACTCCTTTCGGTTTAGCCTTGGTTTAGTGAATTCTCTGCTTCTAGATCTCATACTCTCTCATTTTCTGTTCTCATTTTGGCATGTAATCTCTGTTAATCGAACTCTTAATGAGAAAAGGGGGTTCTTGCAATAAAGTGATGATAGTTGTGCCGACTAAGAGTGGACGCGTAGCCTCTACCCCCCAAGTTTAAGCGACGTAGGGTGTCGGCGGTTCGGGACTTTTCGCCAGGCGACAGAAGGGTGACTGCACCGAACATTGGATTAAGTAGGCAAATCATAGTTGACCGTTCGGGTCAAGGCAAGTGGTTGTCGATCCTTCGGCTAGGGGTTTGCTTAATGTTCTTTTAAATTTGTTGATAAGTCATTAACCGTTGTTATGTTTGTATAGGTTTCGGCGCTCGGGAGTTCTTGGTACTCTATGTGATCAAGTGTGTAACTGTACGCTATGTTTGATGATCGACTGAAAAGCCGAAAGTGTGTATATTCAGTAATCGTTTGAAAACTGAAAGTATGTGTTGTTTGCACTAGTATGACTGTAGATCTGCGAAATGCCAAAAAGCCGAAAATATGGCGTATGATGCCACATGGGCGTGCGATCGCACGTGTGATGAACCGAGCCCATGAACATGGGCGTTAGACTGTAGAGGCCACCACGAGCGCTCTTGTGGCCTTGGGCTATTCTAGGCCTCATTAGGCCAAAATGGGTCGAGTGGGCCCAATAAGCTTATGGGCCCACACGGATAAAATGTACGTGATGTGGTAAGTGTTGTTTAGACTATAGACCATCTATTGGGCCGAAATACCCCCGGTTTGTAAAATTACCAAAATACTTCTAGTTTGTAAAATACCAAAATACCCTTGGATTGTAAATTTACCGAAATACCCCTAGCTTGTAAAATTACTGAAATACCCCTGATTTGTAAAATTATTGAAATACCCTTGTAGAGTAAAATTATCGAAATACCCCTGTAGGTTAAAATGACTGTTTTGCCCTTGTGGGTAAATGACTGACTTATACTATGAATCTGACAAATTTGACTATGATTGTATGATTGTGTTTTAACTGACTTGACAGTCGTTGTAAAACTGATATGCTTTTAATATATTTGAGCATGGCCATTCTGCATACACGTGTGATGATTGAACATGACATACTTGACCTATTGCATAGGGTTGGGACATTGATATGGAGGAAGTACTATTCTGATAGGTTCGCATGGGTCGTACGAGACGATTATGGATCCAGTACTGATCTGTTAACGTTGCACTGGTCGCACGGGACGATTGTGGACCGATGAACGGCTTAATGCTGCTTAATCTGATTATGGCTATATGTGAACCTAAATATGGCTTTGTGCCATCTTGTTTGTGGCTTTGTGCTAATCGTATTTACCTATAGCTATGTGCCTATCATATTTATTGATGACCCTGTGTCGACCATATTTGCCCATGGCTGTGTGGCGATCATATTACAACTACTGATGGCTTTGTACCGATCAAATTACCGCTACTGATGGCTGTAAGCCGTGTATATATCTGGCAGCTTTGCTGTGTTATTATTTCTGGCAGCTATGCTGCGATATTGGTGTACTGGCAGGGTGGGTCGACTTTATCCCCGCATGGTGTGTTGGTTGGTATGGGTGGTGTGTTGGCTGGATTGGGATGGATTGCATTATTGCATTGTTGCATTTCTATTACTGATACTGTCACTGTATTGGGCTTAGGCCCACATGTAATCTGTTTCTGATTTTGATACTGTATTGGGCTTAGGCCGACACTGTTACTTATTGGGTTAAGGCCCACACTGTGCTGTTACTAAAGAGGGCTCTAGCCCAAAATGCTTATGCATTCTGCTATCTTACTGGCTGTTTTTATTTTAGGGGATTACACAGTGAGTTTTCATAAACTCACCCTGTTTTTAACTGTGTAGGTAATCCTCAGTAGGCAGTTTGACGTATGGGAGGACTTGGAGGTGGCAACACTACGAACAGCTTTAAATGCTTATATTTTCTTTTATATTACTTAAATTACTTTCTATTTGGGTTTTTGATGTAATAAGGCCTTTTCTCTAATTCTCAAGCTTTTAATTTGGGGGTTTTTAACTATTATGATTTATTTTTGATAAAAGTAGAGCGTGGTTTTCCAAAATGATAACTATTTTTGTAACATCATGTTTTTTAAACATTGTTGAAATGCTTCCATAACAAACATGTTTTTAAAAGTAAGTCTGGTTTAAAATGGTTAACAAATAATTAAGTTGACTTTACAATTAAACAAAAGGGCTTTTCTTTTTCAAGCGAGATTTATAAATAAGACAAAGTTCTTCGAAAAAACATTGTAATGTGACATGCCAGATTCGGTCATAATGCCTAGGCTGAGTTTGGGGTGTTACACTTTGTATGGTTGTAAATTTCGTACACCGTTGTATTAGATTGAGCTTAGTGAGAATAAAATACATGGGATTGACTTGATCAGAGAAACTGAGCAGAAAGTGCAAGTGATTTGTGAAAGTCTAAAAGCGGCATCAGACCATCAGAAATCATTTGTGGACTTGAAACATAAAGCTATAGAGTTTTAGATTGGAGATAAAGTCTTTTTGAAAGTCTCACCATGGAAGAAGATACTTAGATTTGGTCGCAAAGGCAAATTGAGTCTGAGGTTTATTGGGCCATATGAGGGAATAGAACGCATCGGGCCAGTTGCTTATAGATTTTTGTTTCCATCTGATCTAGAAAAGTTCCACAATATATTCCATGTTTCGATGCTTCCTAGATATCAATCTGATCCTTCACATGAGATTAGTCCAGCTGAGGTTGAGATTAAGGCAAATATGACTTACAAAGAAGAACCGATTCGTATTCTGGCTGGTGAGATTACAAAATTGCGTAATAAGAAAATTCCGTTAGTTAAAGTACTTTGGCATAAAGACGGAGTTGAGGAAGCAACGTGGGAGCCAGAGGATGCAATGAGAGAACGTTATCCGAATCTATTCACCAGTAAGATTTTCGGGGACGAAAATCCCTAAAGGGGAGAGTTGTAATAGCTCGATTTAGACCCTAATCGAAACGGTAGTTTTGGGACCACGAATCTGAGTTAGGGAAATATTTTAAAATTATTTTCTGTGTTTATTTTGTGTGAATTTATATCTGTGAAATTTTCGTGCTTTAATTTTATCGTCTGAGTGTTCGATTAAATAAAATGACTTAATCGCGTAAATTAAAAATTGGGTAGTTTAATGATAAAGGGCCAAAATGCTATTGGCTTTTACAATGGAAGCCTTTATGTTGCAATTGGCCCATTAATTTATTAAGTGGACATAAATAGGTTTATATTATAAGGTTTTGATATAAATATAGTAAGGTTACTTTAGTAAACTAATATTATAAACCATTATAATATAACATATATCATAAAAAAATAAGCCCTGTTAATTTTATATTCTTTTTATCGAAACCAAAATAAGAAAGAAAAAATAAAAAAAATCCTAGTTTGGCCATAAACAAGCCTGATTGAGGTATGTGCTTAGCTCGATTTTTGATAATTTCTACGTTTTTGAGATCGTTGCTTCGAGTACTACCAAAACCCATGCTTGAATTTTTTATTTTGATTAATATTTTGAGTTATACCTTTGTTGAGAGCTTATGATTTTTTTTGTTTGATGACGAAATATGAAAGATATGTTTTAGATTAACATATTTTGTATTGGAGTTTTTGATGATTTTGAGTACTTAGGACTAAATTGCAAAAATAATAATTTGAGGAACTAAAATGTGAAATAAATGAATTAAATGGGCTTGTATGGATATGGGTGATATTCTGTCTTACTTGGGTATAGAGAAATTTTGTGTATTTTGTGTTTTGTGCAATAGGGACTAAATTGTAAAAAGTGTAAACATTAGGGGTAAAATGGTAATTTACCCATTTATGTGTTTTTGGACTAAATAGAATGAAAATATGTTTGAATAAGCTTAATTTGAATATGTTTAGATCAAGAACCAAAGAAATTGGATTTGGATCGGGGGGAAACGAAAGTTGTCCACTAGCAGCCTTGTCCCATTTTGTAACGTCTGAGGTAAGTTTATAAGCAAATAGACGTGTCTAATTCTAGTTAAATGCTAAATATATATGCTGGTATGTTATATATGAATTTATACATGCTATTTTCGAATGTGTATAAACTTGGTAACCATGTTCAAGCATTCGTTTCGACCGAGTTACGACGTCTGAAAGCCCTTATAAACCTTAGGAATCGCTAGGATACATATGTCATGACATAGGATTCCGATATATGTGTGCGAGTAAGAACATGGCATCAATATGTGATTCCGATATATGTGTACGTGTAAGACCCTGTCTAGGACAGTGGCATCGATATGTGACTACATGTAAGACCACGTCTGGGACATTGGCATTGTACGATTTATGAGATTATCCGAGTGTCCTATCAAATTCCGAATGGTTCATCGGGAAAAGGTAAATCGTGTATAGATGTGTAAAACAAGCTAAATGTTCAGGTATGAATTAGCTTGTTGGATACTATTAATAAGGTAAGTATGTACTTAATATTTGTTCTATTCATGTGTAATCAATAATGATGAATATAAATGAGATTGGCATATGTATTCGGCCTTGTGGCTAAATAAATCGCGTATCAATGAAATGATCCATAATTACATACAAGTGTGTGTGACCATGAATATTCGTCTTTATAGGTGATATATATATGTGAGGTTTTGAAATGATTTTCGAGCTTATATATATAAGTCTATGTAGGTATGGTTTTATTATAACTAATTGGTTTTGGAAGTTGATTGTTAAAATGTTTATATGACCATGTGAGTATTTGGCCTAGGTGAAGAAATGGTCTATAAAAATATCTTGAGTAACCTATTTGAAATTTGGAGGTCAAGTATGCTAATGTTAGTATAATTTGGTTGATTATATTAAGTTGAATATGGCATTTGGTTGTTTATTTGTTTAGGACTTACTGTTTAGGACTTACTAAGCTATGTTAGCTTACTCTGTGTGTTCATGTTACTTTGTTTTATAGATTTTGGATTCAAGTTACAAGCTCGGGGATCGTCAACAAAGTCTTTCACACTATCTACTGCCTCGGTATTTAAATAGTTGAACTCAAAGTATGGCATGTATAGGCTAGATTTCATTTTGAAATGTTGGGTTTCGTTGTATATAACTTAGCCATGCAAAAATGGCTTAATTGTTATGCTTAAGTTTGGTTTGGTTTGGTTATGGTTTAAGTCTATTTTGATCAATATGCTGAGTGCTGTGAATAAGTGATGGTATTTTGAGGTTGGTTTATGACTTTAATTGTTGCATGATTAAATCGGTCATAGGTATATGTGTGAGAATTTATTTGATATGCTTAGACTTAGTCACGAATGTCCTTAGATATAATGTTTAAAGAGCTTAAATTTAAGTAATATAATTTGGTGATGAAGGTTAATAGGTAATGAATTTGTTCCTTGATTGTTTTGGTCAAATGTTTGGCATGTACTTACATGTTAGGTGTGGCCTTAAATTTTTGGGTAAATGTGCACTATGTATGTTATATATTAATAGCATGTACAGCCATATTATATTGTACCAATGATGCACATGTGATTGCTTTTTAAATCATGTAATATGTCTACTATTTGTTTTATTATGTGTAGCCATACTATTTTGTACCAATGATGCGCATGTGATTGTTTTTTAAATCATGTAATATGGCTACTATTTGTTTTGTTATGTGCATGTACAGAGATCGTTATTTGTAGTTAAATGGCAGCCTGATGAAAAAAAGAGAGTTATGCATATGAGAAATTGACTTGATATGTATTTTATCTTAAGGTATATATAAATATGATGATGATTTAATATATGTTTCGATTATGCATTGATAGGGAACGTACATTGTGTTATAACAAGTTATGCATTAATAAATTAAATGCATGTTATTTATAGGAGAAGTATTTAGCGTAAGTTGATGAAATATATACTACTGTAAAGAGCCGAATATGACATGTTGATTGTATATTTTGTATAATCTATAAGTTGAATCCATGTTACATTCGGTATGTGATGTTAAATAAAAAAAATGACTATTCCTACTATTAATGAATGGCTTAAAAGTTTGTTTAAGTGTATTCTTGTGATTATTTGAAACTGTGTCTCCTCGTAACCTTAGTTCAATGACAGATACGACTTAGGGGTGTTACACATCAAATGGAAACAACATCAAGTCAGCCGGAAAGCACGAATCTCAAAGCATCAAGGGACATTTTTACACACTTTGTCAACCATAATTCACCAGCCCAAGGGGTTTTACACTCTAATCACAAACTCAGTAGATTCAACAAGCAGAGTCTTACTGAAAACTAAAGTCTGACACACATAAGAATGAGTCGAACCAAGATCAATCAATGCAATTACATTAGTATCATAAAAAGTGAATGTACCAGTAATGACATCTAGGGATGAAGCCTCCTCTCGTGCGCGAATAGCATAGGCTCTAGCAGGTGCACGAGCCTCAGATCTGACTGCTGTATCTTTTGGCCCTCTCTAATTGCCACTCGCATTACCCGCATTTCGTGGTGGTCTACCTCAAGCTGCAGTATTACCTGATCTCGTATTCTGCAGTGGATTTTCTTCGCTAACACTAGGCAATCACGAATATAATGATCCATCGATCCACATTTAAAACAAGCCCGATCATGCAATCTGCAACTGTCAAGATGTCGTTTGCTGCAATGTTTACACTTAGGTTGATTTGATCTGACATTACCCACACTAGCTACTGAGGTAGCTCTCGAGCTCATAGGTGGTCTACTCTAATCCCGTCTAGAATAACCCAAAGTGGCTTTAGAACAGTTGAAATCATCTTGAAACTTCTTTGGTGCCGACTGATATGACTTACCGGATGTTCTTTTACGTGCATCTCTAGCTTCAAAGTCAGCTTTTCTTTACTTTTTCCTGAGTTCTCTAGCTTTGTAGGCTCGTTTAACTAATACTACAAACTCTTTTATCTCAAGTATACCAACTAACAGTTTAATGCCTTCATTCAGGCCATCTTCAAATCTTTTACACATTATGGCTTCAGTATAAACACACTCTCGGGCATTCCGACTGAGTCTCACAAATTTTCGCCCATACTCTGTCACGGTCATCTGACCTTGTTTCAGCTCCAGAAATTCTTTGCGCTTCTAGTCAATAAATCTCTGGCTGATATATTTCTTACAGAACTCAGTTTGAAAGAATTCCCAGGTAACCCACTCATTCGAAACCACTGATACTAGAGTATTCCACCAGTGATAGTCTGTGTGTTGAAGCAAAGATATAGCATATTTCAAACACTCATCCGGGGTACAGGATAGCTCATCAAACACACGGATAGCATTAACAAGCCAAAACTCAGCCCGCTCAGCATCATCATTAGTAGCTTTAAATTTTTCGGCCCCATGTTTTCTGATTTTATCAACAGGTGGCTTATATAATCTCAGCGGATCACTTACTTGAGGTGCAACATGCATCAAAGATGGATTAGTCAGGGGTGGAGGTTGTTGTGCAGCCTGGTTAGTCCAGATATACTGGGTAAACTAGTCATTTATCATTTGGTAAAAGGCTTGCCTAGCCTCTCCTTCTTGGTTACTCGAAATCGGTCAAGAATCAACCGACGCTGTCCCTTGTGCAAGAGCAGGTGCTACACTGTCGATATCATCAGCTACAACTCTATCGGGATCCATTTACTGTATGAAAACACTTTTTCAAATGTCAGAAGTCATCACACTATCACAGTATATAGTATGGCATGTATAGCTAGACTTACACAGCTACGTTAGTCCTATAACCGACTAAACCGTAGCTCTAATACCAACAAAATGTAACACCCCTAACCCGTATCCATCACCAAATTAGGGTCATAAAGCATTACAGAATAAAACACAATTCTGAACAATTATATATATACACATGAACAAGTCTTGAAGATCAGTCAAAATTTATTTCATAAACTAGCACAACTCTTAAATTTGAAACATTTCATATCATACATATATTCAATCATATCAATTATAAGCAATAATATGTAATATACTATTTAAAACATTAAAGCATATGTCGATCTTAACAAAGATAAATTATAAACCTAAATGAATAATCCAATTATTATAATGCATGAGTATATATTGACTCTTAAATTAATTAATGAAATCATTACTCAACCCAAACCCAAACACCATTTAAATTTTTTATATCAATTAAATTTATACTTAATATCTCATGTCAATATATTATACAAACTAATATCTTTATAAATATTTACAAAAAAAACTAAGACAATTAATACATAATGCCTAATCGAAGAACAACCACATGAGTCAAAAATTTTTGCCGAACATTTATGCATGCTATAATCATATAATAGTTCATTCATAAAACTAGTCTCTATGACTTTAATAAATGTTTTGTCATGGTGACCGAATATATAACAAAATACATATTTATAACATCTATCAACTAACATAAGTCATATTCAAATTACCAATCACCTTAATTCAATCATTTTGTTTTACAAGCATTTAATTTAAATAACACATGAAACCAACTCTTTAATCATACTTATTTCCTCCATCATTAAAAGAAATTAGCTTATGCATTTTCACTTCCATACCAACCCGCATTGATTAACATTCCTTCAATTACAAATATATAAATACTATAACCAGATCAACTAGTATATCAATGAACATGAACATATTTTTGTACCATGACTGATATGTCATAAACCTAGATGTATACGTAAGCAACAACCAAAACACCAACAAATTTCCAAACATACATCACATGATAATAATAATCTAATACTCTATTCACAAGCATTTATACTCACGTATAACCCTAGCCAAGCTATACACAAATATATTTAAAGTCATTATCCACTTCAAGCATATATTATCTACCACAATTACTATGCAATCATAGTACATAGCATTATAACTATGATGTACTTAAACTATAAGCAAACTAATTAATTGCAAACATAAAGTTAAGCCATTTTCTCATGGCCTTTATACAAACATCTTTCCAAAATAACCAACTCCAAAGCAAGCCTATACATGCCATATTTCGAGTTTAGCTTATAGGCTACCAAAGTAGTAGATAGTGTGATGAACTTGGATGACAGTCCCCGAGCTTGTTGATTGAATCCAAAATCTATAAAACAAAGTAAACATGTATACACAAAGTAAGCTAACTTAGCTTAGTAAGTCATAAGCAAACAAATATCACAAGGATATAATATCTCATTTTAAACTAAACCGAATTATATTAACAATACATGATTAACCTTACATTACTAATACATAATTAATACGTTTTCATACACATTCCATACCTTGGCTGAATACTCACATAAGCAAAATTAACCAAATGTCATTCAACTTTCAAATTTATGAAGTCATTATTTAATCATTTATACATATACTCATAAAAATAAGCTCAAAAATCATAATAAAACATTAGGAACATATACCTCTTATTTGGCCGAATATGCATGGTCATATTTACATATATATGTATCAAAGACCAAATATTCATACTAAATTCACATGAAATCCACATTTGCATTACACATAATTTGTAACAAGTTTCATGTCACATACTTACCATAATTTAAGTAGACAACAAGCTAATTCATGCCTGTCCATTTAGCTCATTTTATACATTCAGTCATAACTTAGGTTTGCCCGATGAACCATTTAGAATTGGATAGGACACTCGGATATCACACATATCATACAATGCCAACGTCCCAGACTTGGTCTTACATATAATCACATATCGATGCCACTATCCTAGACAGGGTCTTTCTCACACACATATATTAGAATCACATATCGATGTCATGGTCTTACTCTCACACATATATCGGGATCCTATGTCATGACATATGTATCCTAACTATTCCTATGATTCATACGGGCCTTTCAGACGTCATAACTCTGTCGGAACGAATTCAGAAATATAGTAACCAAGCTTTTTCATGTTTGACCATAGCATATATGATTTCACAAATTTCATCTCGAAATGTATATTTAGCATTTAATTAAGATTAAGTACGTTTATTCGCTTATAAACTTACCTCAGACGATGTAAAATGGAACGGGACGGCTTGTCAACAACTTTCGTTTCCCCCTATCCAAATCTGATTTATTTGGTTTTTGATCTAAACATATTCAAATTAAGCTCAATCAAACATATTTTCATTCCATTTAGTCCAAAAACACATAAATGGGAAAATTAACATTTTACCCTTGACATTTACACCTTTTACAATTTAGTCCCAATTTTACAAAACACAAAATATACAAAATTTCAATATACCCATAGTTGGCCAAATATTCCTAGTATTCATACAAGTCCATATATTTCATTTTTTTCACATTTTAGTCCCTCAAATTATTATTTTTGCAATTTAGTCCTAATTACTCAAAATCATCAAAAACTCCAATACAAAACATGTTAATCTAAAACATATATTTCATATTTCATCATCAAACAAAAAAATCACAAGCTCTCAACAATGGCATAACTCAAAATATTCACCAAAATAAAAAATTCAAGCATGGGTTTTATAATACTCGAAGCAACGATCTCAAAAACGTAAAAATTATCAAAAATCGAACAAAAACGAACCTTGATTGAGCTTGAATATGTGTCGAACCCTAACTTGTCTTTTTTTTCTTTTGTTTCGACAAGAACATAGAAATAAACACATATTTTGGCTTTATTTTATGTTTTATGATATATATTATAGTTTATTTTAACTTAAAGTTTAATTTACAATTATAACCTTAATGAATTAATATAAAATCTTTATAAAATAAGTCTACTACCGTCCAACTATTATACAAATGAGCTATTTACAACTTAAAGACTCCCATTAATAAAGCCAATAGCAATTAGCCCCCTTTTAGAAATAACCACCAAATTTTCAATTTACGCTATTAAGTCTTTTTATTAATCATAATAAAATTAAATCACGAAAATTTCACAGATATAAATTCACACATAATAAACATGAAAAATCATTTTTAAATATTTTTTTACTCGAATTCGAGGGTCCCGAAACCACCATTCCAAATAGGGTCAAAATCGGGCTGTTACATTACATCTGCCTTTCTCTCTATTCTGGCGCTCAGTGCGCGTCACATCCTCAGTGATTTTTGCCTTGTCAACTAGGGCTGTGAAATCTCATTCCCTCTGAGGAGCTATCAAAACCCTTAAATCATCTCTGAGGCCATCCTCAAATCAAACACACTGCTCGTATTCTGTGGCCACCATCCCATGTGCATAGCGACTCAGTTGTAAAAATTCAGCCTCATATTCAGCCACTGTCCTATCGCCCTGTGTTAAGTTCAGAAATTCCCTCCTATGGCTATTCATATAGCTGCAACCCACATATTTTTCCTGAAAGGTAGTCTTGAAAAACTCCTAGGTCAATCGATCAGCTAGAGTGCCCTCTTTGACAGTAAGCCACCACTGGTAAGCCTCGACTCTCAGTAGAGATACTGCACCTTTTAGCTTCTGATCGGGGGTGTAATCAAAGTCATCCATGATCCTTTATGTGGCCTCCATCCAACATTCAGCCTCATTAGGGGCAACTCTAGCAATACCCCTGAATATCTCTGCCCCATTAGACTTGAGTCGTTCCGTAACCGACCCACGGCCTCCAATACCAACACTAGGCCTAGCGACCCTTTCCAGAATCCTCAACATTGCTTGGGACAGTGCGTTGTCCCCAGCCACTCGATTTTGAGACCTTGTCTCAGCCATAGGGGAAGTTGGTACCTCTCTAACTTCCTCATTAGGCTGGTTTCCAGAAGACGAAGACCCAGCTCGAGCACCTCTAGGACTTCTACCGCGGCCTCTACCACGAGTACCTCTAGTGCTCATTATTCAATTGTGCTTTTATTTGTATGCCAATCAGTTTATTGTTCCAGTGTTTATTACAGATATCTTATGAACAATATTATCCCAAAGTTTGTTTTCGCAGTTCGCAGTCCTATTGCGGTTCGTAGTTTTACTCTAACTAGAGAGTTTCAATATAGTTTTACTACCTAAAGTAGTCTTACTAACAACATTTCAATATTATCCTTTTAGAACAAATAATCAGAAAACTTACAAGATCGGCGCGGAGACTCAGTGTACCACTCCTTCAATAGAACATTTTTAAATAATCATTTTTAAACCATTTTAAAACAATGTTGTTGAAATTTCCACTTTTTTTTTGAAAAACCCAAATCCACAGTTGAGTTTTGCAACCTGGCTCTAATACCACTAAATGTAACACCCCAAACCCGGCATAGACGTTATGGTCGAATCTACGATTTCACATTGGAATGTTTTCCAAAACACAAATTGCGTGAAAATTCGTTCTACATAAAACTTCTTAAGGTTCGTAACAAAAGTTTAGGATGTTCGGTTCATTTTGAAAACTCAAGTTGTCTTAGCAAAATGTTAATTACATTAGTATGTTATTAAACTTTAATACAGTGATCATTGTAGAAACTTTTAAAATGTGTTGCGTAACAGTGGTGTTTTCAGATAAACATTTGTTATTACTTTCTTGAAAATCTAAGACCTACTACTACCAGATTAAAATTCAAGTAACTAAATCCCAAATTTTAAATAAAATAAAATAAAATAAAAATTAAAGAGGCCTTATTACATAATGAAAACCCAATATAAAATTTTAATTATAATATTAAGAGAAACTTTGTCGAGTAGTCACCTCTGAGTTCTTTGTCGCCTCGATCCGTCTAAGCCTGGAGATTTCCTACACAGTTAATAGATAGGTGAGTTTATATAAACTCAGTGTGTGAAATCCTATAATAGCAAATAGTCAGAGAAAATGCAATTTGGGTCTAAGCCCATTCCGTTTTAGTTAGGGGCCTTAACCCCTCTTTCAGTAGTAGAAGCAGTCTGGGCTTGTGCCCATTTCAGTATCAGTGGTAGTCTGGGCCTTAGCCCAGTTCAGTACAGTATGCACACAAAGAATCCTACCCAATCCATTCGCTACACACCATCTTCGTACCAGCCCTACACACCATGTAGGGATAAAATCTAGCCACCCAACGCTACACACCAAGTCGTGCCAATTGCGGCACTAAAATAGTATCTGCAGCAGAGTTGCCAGTAATAGGCTTATAGCCTTTCACTATACTTCCTCCAAAATCATATATCCCACCCCATGCAATGCAACATAATATAAATGTACATACAGTAAAAATGGCATGCTTAAATAGTCATACAATACATAGGGGTAAAACAGTCATCTTACCAAAATAAGGGCCCATGTATACTTACAGGCCCAACAGTAGGTCCACAGTCGTCTTAGGCGATCCGTGCAACCTTAACAGTCAATCAGTGATAATAGGCCTGGCCCACACGCTCGTATGGCCCACAAAGCCCAGAATGGCCTTAGTTGTGTGGTTTACACAACTGGCCCAATACTTATCACACTTTTGTGCGATTTCCCCGTGTGGGGCCCACAAGCCCATTGAGCCCACATGGCCCAGTTCGGCCCAATATGGCCCCATATCATTTCGATCCATGAAAATGCTCATGGTCATCTCATCAAACACAGTCATGTTTTATGACAGAGCCTGCCACACGGGCGGCCACACGCCCGTGTGGTGTCGATGGCCCACTTTTCGGCTTTTTAGTCATTTCACATCTAATGGTAGGATTGTTCACACACCTTGTCTACATCGCTGTGCGAAAGGACCACTAGCACTCCAATCCTGGATTTAAACAAAATACACCATTAAGTCCTTTGTCAATAAGATTAAACCCACCTTCATAACATTTATTAATACAATTTCTTAATACTTGCCTAAGATGATCGTTCAAGGATCACTCACTTAATCCGTTGCAAGAGGTTGACTTCACGTCCCTTTTGGAGGTACCCTGACATACAACCAATACTTAAAACTCAAACCATTAAAGATCACAACCCAAAACATTGCACTAACCCCATAACACTTATCGAAAGCGCTACACTGGGAAGGGAGTAATCGACCCTTGTTCTCCAGCGCCAGTCGAATACAGAAACTACTATCGAGACAGAAAGTGCCAACACAACCCTTATCATACACAGTAGTAGGAAGAATGTTAGGAGGGATATTACTACATAGGGAAACAGACAGCAGAGAGGAGTCAAATACCAAGGTTTGATTCTTAACAAATAAGGGCAAGCTACACCTTGATCGAGTGCAGGGAGAGATTTGATCGGTTCAATAATAGTGAAAGATCCTTCGCTTCTCGAAAGAGGTTCCAGAACCCAAAAGTGATGAGAGAATTTGGCAACAAAAGAAAAAAAGGATGTTCGGCACAAGCAGTGAAAGAGGCAAGCCTAAAAAAAACTAAAAGAGTAGAAGGATAAGAAGAGAGGGAAACTATTCGGCAATCGTAACAAAGTGCAAACGTCGAACCCAAAAAAAATGAAAAGGAGAAGGAAAGAATCAGCTTTTAACCCAGGCTAAAATTTTGAAAAAATTTTGAAAGGGAGAAAGGAGAAGGTATTCAGCCAAAGAAAGGGTAAGAGAAAATAAGAGAAGAGGCAATTGGTTATCAAAAGACTTCAGGAAATGAGTAACCCGAAATAGACCCAAATTGAACATAAACCCCAAATGATTCCTATTGACAATTCTCCCCTCAAAGAGACATACGAAGTAGTAACAACCTAAGATAGGAATTCGGCACCATTATGGCAAAAAGGGACACCCGCCTACGACACCACACTCCCACTTGCGACACAACACTTCCACACTTCTCAACTCCTTAATTTTCTCCTCAAAAACCTCCCCACACCTCTCAACCGATAATTCCCCTATCCACTCCTACCAAACTCTCCTCAAATCCAGTTATTCATCCCCATTCAACCACTCCATCATCAAAGTTTTGGTCAACCTCTACTTCCTACATTGCAAGAGCAGCAAAATAGAACACCTATGCGCATAGGCAGACTTGAACTCAAGACACTTAAGTATCCTAACACACAATTTACCACTAGACTAGTAGGCTTTTTATGCCATGCGACCCTCACATTAATTTAAAAGCCTACTAGCTACAGAAAAGGGTTTACTCCATTAAGAGAAAAAAATTTCTCAAGCCAAGGCTTGTACCCAAGACTTCCCAAACACTCCCAAAGCACCAAACCACTAAGGCAAACATACAATCACAACACAAACACGTAAAAATAATTTTTACAAGGGGTTTTCAGGATTTGGGACGTTACAGATTACTTTGAACAATGTGATGATTAAATGAGTTGAATTTGATATTATAGATCAAGAAAAATAGAGTCTAGACCTAGACCGAGGAAAGAACAAGATTTTGGACTAAATTGTATAAATTATCCATATTTTGTACCGAGCTAAGTTCATGTGTAAATAATGCAATGATATATCATGTTTTTAATATTTTGTTAATGTATGAGTTTATATGATTACTTATTACGTCAAGTGTATGAATGATGTTGTAGCTTATGAGCACGAGATTGTGAATGAATTCGACAAACATGATATGTCAAGAAAATTCCGTTTGAACCTTAGGAATAGTTTAGGATACAATGTGACATGTCACTAGGAACTATATGGATATGAGTTCATGAATATGTGTGTATATGTGATATGTGAATTCGAGTGCTGGTCTTGTACGTCCTACCGGTGGCTAGGTAGCCCGAAATGTGTTGTAGGTACTTGTCAGCTTGTGTGAGCAGCCTGAGTAGTTACGTCCTGGCTGTCAGCTTGTGTGAGTAGGCTCTTGAGTAGCTTGTGAGCGAGCAATATGTGATTGTGATATGAGGTAGATCTGGCTACATTTGATGCAATATGTACAAGTCTTTCATGTATCCAATAATATTTCGAGTGTTCAACGGGTAAACTTGTGAGTTAATTGACAAGTAAATCAATGAAGAGAGAATATGACAGTGTGATTTGAGTTGGTACAGGTATGTACGATAAACTCATCTAAATGAGCTCGATATGTGATGAATGTTTGGTAAGATTGAAATTACATAAGTTATGTTTACAAATTTGAGTTATATTTATGAATTCATGATAACAATTAAGTAAATCTAGGTTATGTCATAAATGTATATATATGATCATGTTGCTATTTATTTGCATGTGAGCTTACTAAGTTTTATGCTTACTCCTCTCCCTTTCTTACTTTCTTATAGTATCGCCAACATAACTCGGGGATCGAAGGACATTGGAGGCCTGATCACACTATCAACTGGACATTTGGAGTATAGTTAGTCTCAATATTTTGAGTATTGCATGTATAGGGACTTGGTCTTTTTGTTATATGTCATATTGGTCTAATCAAATGTGTTGGATTATGGAAATATTTAATTTATTTTGTATATGGCCATGTGATATGGTCCATACTAATCATTTAGGTTGTAACCCTAATCAATTACACATGCATGCAATGTTTTATGTTTGATGTGTTTGTTTGCGAACAAGATGTGTGATGAATGGCACATGTGCTAAGTGAATGAATCATGGTTAATAAGTATGCCAAATCTATAGTATGATTAGGTAATTTAAAAGTAGGGTTGGCCTAATGAATGAATATGAAATTGGTGTGGAATGTCATATGAAAGTATGATGTTTTGGATAAGTGTCATGTTGTCATTACAAAGGCATGGAATAATCATGTTTATGAGTTTTCAAGTGACCAAATATACTAGGTTGCATGCCATCTTAGATGAATTAGCAAATGAGCATTTAAGGGTGACAAATAGCTTGGAAAATAGCCTAAAATTTGTCCACACAGGTAGACACACGGGCGTGTGTCTAGGCCGTGTGTGACACACGGTCTGCCCATAGGCATTTGGTTAGACCGTGTGTCCCCTGCACCCTACTGAATGCAAATAGAATGCCCAGTAGTAAACACACGGGTAGAGACATGGCTGTGTGTCTCACCCGTGTTACAAGCACGACCTTAAAACATGGGCGTGTGCCCAGGCCATGTGAAGTTTGCACTTAATTTTGAGAATTTAATTCGCCACAAGGCCTAAGCACACTGGCGTGTGACTTGGCCGTGTGACCCTAATTGTATGATGAAGTCTTATTAGAGAGTTAGACAGGCTGAGGCGACGGGTGTGTCCCAAGCCACACGAGCGTGTGTAACCACACGGCCTACCCACACGGGCGTGTGACTCCCCAAAGTAGGAAATTTTTTTAAGTTATCCTAAAATTTTCAAAAGTCCTTAGTTTAGTCTCGGACCACCTTCGATATATGTCTTGGGCCTCGTAGGCCCTTATAAAGTATAATTTCCATGAAATTGAAAATTTTTAAAATTTGAACAAAATTTATGGTCGGTTTTATGTGAATGTTAATGTTTTAGCACGGTGATGCCTCGAACCCTATCCTGGAGTCAGATACGGGTAAGGGGTGTTACATTTAGTGGTATGAGAGCTACAGTTTAGTCGATTCCTAGACTGGCATAGCATGTGTATGAGTCTAGCTATACATACCGTACATGTATTAAGATAGTGTAATGACTTTTGACGATTTTAAAGTGTGTTTTCATATAGTCAATGGATCCCGGTAGAGCAGTGGCGAATGATGTAGAAATTAACGTGCCCTCTCCTGCTAAAGGGGCAGTGCTAGCTGAGAGTAGACCCGAAACTGATAGTACAGAAGAAGGAGGCAAAGAAGCCTTTCTCCACATGATGGACACCTAGTATACGGAGTTCGTTCGAACAAACTCGAACGCTCAACCCCCTCCACCCCTACCTATTCCTCAACCTACTCCTGTAGCACCTCAAGGTATTGACTTTGTGAGACTTAATAGACCTCCAGTGGATAAGATTCGAAAACAAGAAGCCAAAGAGTTCTGGGCTAGTAAAGACGATAACCCTAAAAGGGCAGAGTTCTGGCTCGAGAATATCATTAGGGTGTTTGATGAGTTATCAAGCACTCCCGAAGAATGCATGAAGTGTGTTGTGTCCCTCTTGAGAGAATCGGCCTACCAGTAGTGGAACACCCTTGTGTCGGTGGTACCAAGGGAAAGAGTTAATTGGGAGTTCTTCCAAGAAGGATTTCGTAAGAAGTACATTAGCCAAAGATTTATTGATTAGAAAAGGGAGGAATTAACTCGAGTTAAAGCAGGGTCAAATGACGGTAATGGAATATGAGTGTGAATTCATGATACTAAGTAAATACGCTCGAGAGTGTGTATCCACTGAGGCCATCATGTGTAAAAGATTTGAAGATGGATTAAATGAAGACATCCGGTTGTTGGAGGGTGTACTTGAACTGAGAGAATTTGTTGTGCTTGTAAAGAGAGCCTGTAAAGCCGAGGAATTGGCTAAAGAGAAGAAAAAAGAAGAATTAGAGTTTTGAGATTCGAAGAAGAGACAGATGGGTAAATCATTTCAGTCCTGAACTAAGAAACTGAAAGAGTTTAATACTCGATCGAGTGTTTCGGTTAGGTTTTCAACTACGAACCATGGGAAACAGTATTCGGGTCATAAGGTGCCCAGACTACCTCAATAACGAGTGTGGGTAACACTCGACCTAATAGATCTGAGTGCCAACATTGTGGCAGACGTCACCCTGGTGAATGCTGGATGAATAGTCGGGCATGTTTTAAGTGCAGTTCACATGACCATTTTATCAAAGACTGTTCTGAAATGGTTGAAAGGAAAAATTTCAGAGTACAAGGTCGGGAAATATTACTTCTAGAGGAAGACCAGAAAGGAATCTAGGAATTGGAGCGAGTAGTAAGGGTGCACCTAGAGAACCACCTGGGAGACTTGAGGGAAGAGCACCTACGAGGACTTACGCCATTTGCGCTCGCGAAGAGGCTTTATCCCCTGATGTGATTACGAGTACTTTTTCTCTCTATGATACTTCTATTGTTGCTTTAATTGATTCGGGATCTACCCATTTGTATGTATGTGTGAAACCGGCATCTGTATGAATATGCCTGTCGAGTCTACAGAATTCGTGGTAAAAGTGTCAAACCCTCTAGGCAAGCATGTGATAGTTGACCAATTATATAGGAATTGCCCTTTAAAGATTAGAGGTCAATGTTTTCTGACTAATCTCATGCTTTTTTCATTTGATGAATTTGATATAATACTTGGTATGGATTGGTTGCCATGCATGATGTAGTGGTAGACAATAGAAAGAAAATTATTGAGTTAAAATGTGAAGGTGGTGATATCCTTCAGGTAGAATCGGATGAATCGGATAGCTTACCTGTAGTAATTTATTCTATGACTGCTCAGAGATATATGAGAAAAGGTTATGAAGCATATCTTGCCTTTGTGTTGAATACGAAGGAGTCTAAGTTGAAAATTGAGTCAGTACCAGTAGTATGTGAATATCCAGATGTATTTCTAGAAGAGTTGCCTGGATTGCCTCTAATTAGGGAAGTTAAGTTTGGCATCGACTTAGTTCCAGGAACTGCACTTATTTCGATCACTCCGTATAGGATGGCTTCAACAGAGTTAAAGGAGTTGAAAGTTCAGTTACAAGAGTTGACAGACAAAGGTTTCACGAGACCCAGTTCTTCTTCGTAGGGCGCACCAGTGCTATTTGTGAAAAAGAAAAATGGTTCGATGAGATTGTGCATTGACTACAGACAACTCAATCGGGTAACCATAAAGAACAAGTACCCCTTAGTAGGAATTGATGACTTGTTTAACCAATTGAACGGGGCCACAATATTTTCAAAGATAGACTTAAAGTCCGATTCCTACCAATTGAGAGTTAAATATTCGGACGTACAGAAGACTGCATTTCGGACAATGTATGGTCACTACAAATATTTGGTCATGCCTTTTGGTTTAACGAACGCGCTCGCTGTATTTATGGATTTAATGGATTGTATTTTCCAACCATACCTGGATAAATTTGTTATTGTTTTTCTTGATGATATCCTGATTTATTCTCATGATGAGACTGAGCATGCCGAGTACTTGAGAACGGATCTGCAAACCTTGAGAGACAAACAGTTGTATGCTATGTTTAGTAAGAGTGAGTTTTGGCTTCGAGAAGTTGGATTCTTAGGGAACATTGTTTCGAGTGATGGCATTCGAGTCGATCCGAGTAAGATTTCGGCTATTATTGAATGGAAACCACTGAGAAATGTGTCAGAGGTTAGAAGCTTTCTAAGCTTAGCCGGTTACTACAGACGGTTTGTTAAAGGATTTTCCATGATTTCTACTCCAATGACGAACTGTTACAGAAGGATGTTAAGTTCGAATGGATAGAAAAATGCCAACAGAGTTTTGAGAAGCTAAAGGCATTGTTAACTGAGGCTCCAATTATAGTACAACCTAAGCCGGGAAAAGAATTTATGGTGTATAGTGATGCATCCTTGAATGGATTGGGTTGTGTGCTTATGCAAGAAGGCAAGGTAATAGCTTCTGCCTCAAGGCAACTGAAACTGCACGAGAAGAAGTATCCAACACACGATTTGGAGTTGGCTACCATTGTGTTTGCATTGAAGATTTGGAGACATCATTTGTATGGTGAGAAATGTCAGCTGTATACTAACCATAAAAGTCTGAAGTATTTGATGACTCAAAAGGACTTGAACCTATGGTAATGGAGATGGTTAGAGTTAATAAAAGACTATGAGCTAGTGATTGATTATCACCTGGGAAATGCGAACGTGGTCGCCGATACCTTGAGTAGGAAATCCTTGTTCGCGTTAAGGGCTATGAACACTCAGTTGGCCTTAGCAGATGATGGTTTGATTCTAGTTGAGTTAAGAGCTAGACCAACATTTCTTCAAGATATTTATAAGGCTCAACAAAGTGACGGTGAATTGCAAGCCAAAAGAGTCTACTGTGAATCGGATATAGAATCAGGCTTTTAGATTAGTTTCGATGGCTACTTAATGTTCCAAGACAGGATTTGTATTCCTAAGAATAATGAGTTGATTTAGAAGATTTTGCTGAGGCCCATAGTAGTCGTTTGTCTATGCATCCGGGTAGTACGAAAATGTACAATGATTTGAAAAAATTTATTGGTGGCCAAGTATGAAAAGAGATATTTCTGAGTTTGTTTCGAGATGCCTAATTTGTCAACAAGTAAAAGCTAAACACCAAGTACCTTCAGGCTTACTTCATCTCGTGATGGTTCCCGAGTGAAAATAGGACCGTATTACTATGGATTTCATGACAGGTTTGCCTTTGACACCTAGAAAGAAAGATGTCGTATGGGTTGTGGTTGACAAATTGACCAAATCAGTTCATTTTATACCGGTACGCATCGACTATTCACTTGACCAGCTAGCCGAGTTGTATATTTCTGAAATAGTAAGGTTACATGGAATGCCTTTATTGATTATATTGAATAGAGATTCGAGGTTCACTTTGCGATTTTGGAAGAAGTTGCAAGAGGCTTTAGGTACAAAATTGAATTTTAGTACTGCTTTCCATCCGCAAACCGATGGTCAGTCTAAGCAAGTAATTCATATCCTTGAAGATATGTTGCTGTGTTGTGTCCTTGGGTTCCAAGGTAATTGGGAAAAGTATTTACCGTTGGTAGAATTTACCTACAATAATAGTTTTCAGTCGAGTTTGAAAATGGTGCCTTATGAGGCATTGTTGGGCGTAAGTGTTGAACACCTTTGTATTGGACCGGACTCAGAGAGAATCAAATTTATGGAGTTAAATTGGTTAAAGAAATCGAAAAAAAGGTAAAAGCGATTCGACCTTGTCTGAAAGGCGCTTTGGATAGACAGAAATCGTATGTAGATTTGAAACTGAAAGAGATTGAATTTCAGGTCGGTGATAAAGTATTTTTGAAAGTGTTCCCATGGAAAAAGATTTTGAGGTTTGGTAGGAAAGGCAAATTAATCCCATGCTTTATTAGACCGTATGAGATTACCGAGAGAGTAGGGCCAGTTGCCTATCGGATAGCCTTATCATCCGAATTGGAAAAGATTCATGATGTGTTCCATGTGTCTATGTTGCATCGATATCGATCCGATCCTTCGCAAGTGATTTCACCGACAGAGGCATGTGACTTGGCTATGTGACCCTAATTGTATGATGACGTCATAGTCAGAGAGTTACACGGGCTGAGGACACGGGCATGTCCCAAGCCACACGGGCATGTGTAACCACACGGCCTACCCACACAAGCGTGTGACTCCCCAAAGTAGAAAATCTTTCTAAGTTATCCCAAAATTTTCTAAATTCCTCAATTTAGTCCCGGACCACCTTCGATGTATGTTTTGGGACTCGTAGTCCCTTATAAGGGACAATTTGCATGAAATTGAAAAGTTTTAAAATTTGAACAAATTTTATGGCAGGTTTTGTGTGAATGTTTATGTTTTAGCTTGGTAATGCCTCAAACCCTATCCCTGCGTTGGATACGGGTAAGAGATGTTACAACAAGAGTATTCCACCCCTGATATGTCGAGTTCCTCAGAAATGATATAGCACATTTCAAGCACTCATCCAGTGTGCAAGAAAGCTCATCAAATACCCTAACAGAGTTCTCAAGCCAAAACTCCACTCTCTTAGGATCATCGTCAACATTAGCTCTAAATTCTTCAGCCCATTGTTTTATAATCTTATCAACTAGACACTTGTCCAATCTTAACAATTCCACATTTTGAGGAGCTACGGGAACCAGTTGGGGGTTAGGTGGGCGTGGAGGATGTTGAGCAGTGGGATTTGTTCGAACAAACTCGACAAACCACTTATTCATCCTTTGGAAGAAGGATTCCCTAGCCTCTCTTCCCTGACTAACATTTATTGCTCTACTTTCAGATGGCGTTGTTCCTTGGGTGGGAGGCAGTGCATTACTTTCAACATTATTAGCTACATCTCAGCGGGTTTTCATTTACTATATGAAAATACAATTTAAATTGGCAAGAGTCATCACACTACCATCAATTATATATGGCTTGTATAGCTAGACTCTCACACAAGCTACGTTAGTCTGAGAATCAACTAAACCGTAGCTCTGATACTACTAAATATAATACCCTTCACCTTACTCAATGTCGGAACAAGGCTACGAGGCGTTACTGGACTTACATCACAAACAATCATACAATTTCGGGTCATAAATTTCCATCAATTGAAAACCATTTACTTTCAGTCATAAAGTCCCTAATACGAGCTTACGAGGCCCAAAACATGCGTTGGAAGTGATCTGGGATTGAACCGAGAACTTAGGAAATTTTTACAAAACTTAGAAGATTTTTGTCATGTACAGGGGTCACAGCCCGAGTGGTTTGGGACACGCTCATGTGAGTAGGTCGTGTGGTCACACACGCCCATGTCCCTAACCCTTGCAACTCTCTATTTTGCAAGGCATGAACAAATTGAAGTCACACGGTCAAGTCACACGCTCATGTGCTAAGCCGTGTGCTTAATTAATTTTCATAAAATAGGTGCAGACTTCACACAGCCAGGACACGCGCCCATGTGGGGGCCGTGTCCCTCACACGGTTGGGACACAAGCCCATGTCTCTGCCTGTGTGCTCAATTATGAGCATTCTATTTCTCAAAATTAAGGTGCAGGGGACACACGGCCGAAACACATGCCTGTGGAGCAGGCCGTATGTGAGACACACGCCCGTATGTCTACCAGTGTGGACAAAAATTAATGCTATCTACCGAGCCAATTTGCCATGTAACACCCCTTACCCGTACCCGAGACTGGGATAGGATACGAGGCATTACCAAACACATACACAGTCTTTCATGTAAAAATCGGGCCATAAAATTTTCGTCCAAATTAAAACTTTTCAAACACATGTATATTGTCCCTTATACGGGCCTTCGAGGCCTTAAACATACATTGGGGTGGTTCGGGACTAAACCAAGAACTTTGGAAAGTTTTGGGAAAACTTAGAAATTTTTTTCTTGTGAAAAAGGTCACACGCCCGTGTCACCAGACCATGTCCCTCACATGACAGTGTCTCACCTCGTGTAGTTGACTCTTAGGCTATTTTCCAAGCCTTTATGTTACCCATAACCCCTTACAACTTTATACAAGTCATAATCACAATTCATAGCAACATTTTAGTTATTAAACACCCTTTATTAAGAAACATTCAATTCATCGTCATGACCACCTCGATTGGTCATAAAACATGCATTCAACACACATGACATATTACTAACCATGAATGGCAAACAAACATATTCACATCACAATTATTGGACATAAAATGAATAGTTAGATTTACAACCCATAATCAATAGCTCAATATAGGCCAATACATTTGGCCAAATTATAATAACACATGTTATAAAACTAGGTCCCGATACATGCCATTCACTTGATAATTCTAACATATGTAACAATATTCCAAAGGTATTAACTTGATAGTGTGATGCTGCCTCTGACGATCTCCAACCCTGAGCCAACCTAAGAACACTAAGGAAATGGAAAGGAGGGAGTAAGATTTACGCTTAGTAAGCTTGCAAGAAAAATAATAAGCAATGTATTAACATGATATTTTTCAATTCCTCTCTATTTATTCAAAGTCCAGTTAAGCTATATTCTCGAGTCACAGTGATTAAATTATTTATATCTAGAGCTACGGAACTCCAAATTAAGATCCATTAATTTTCACTAAAACTAGATCACATATCTTATTTCCATAAAATTTTTAGAATTTATGGTCTAGCCAATAAGAACAATTTATTATTCAAAGTCTCTCTTATTTTGCTCTTCAACAGTTCTAACCGCTCTGCACTAAAAATTAATTATCTCCTTGTGCAAGATCTGGATAATGGTTCCGTTTGTTTCTTTCAAAAATAGACTCATTAAAGATTTTAAGAATATAAGTTATAACCCATAATTATATTTTTTTAATTTTTAATGATTTTCCCAAATCAGAACAGAGGATTCTGAAATCATTCTGATTCTGTCTCACAAAAATTCAAACATCTCATAATATGAAATTCTTTTGCTTACACCGTTTCCTTTATATGAAAATAGACTCAATAAGATTTTATTCATATCTTATTCAACTTATAATTCTATTTCCACCATTTTTGGTGATTTTTCAAAATCACACAACTGTTGCTGTCCAGAACTATTTTATTACTAAATTTCACTTTTTCATGTTTTCTTTGTAGTAACTTTCATTATAACACTTACTCTATATCAATCTTACCAAAGTTCGATCACACATCGAGCACGTTGCTCATAATTTTACACACATGAACCTTCACTTATTCATTACATAGTCATGTTCATATGTATTTTCACTTAGTAAATTTCTTGTTGAACTTATCGGAATAATAACAGATACCCGCTGGCATGTACATATTACCACCCTTGTAACCGAAGCTCTCTGGTACGCATAGTAGCTTGCACTTAGTACTACACATGCGACCTAACAATCTGGTACACGTAGTATCCTGCACTTAGTACTACACACTTGACCTAACCATCTAATACACGTAGTAGCCTGTACTTAGTACTACACACGTGATCAAAGCTATCAGGTACGCAGAGTAGCCTGCACTTACTACTACACATGCTACCTAACAATCTGGTACATGTAGTAGCCTACACTTAGCACTACACACGTGACCTAAAACTGTCTTAAACACATAGTAGCCTGCACATAGTACTACACATGTGTTCTCATAATGGATCATTCGTATCTTTTCTATTTTAAAGGTCTAACCGGGAAATTCTTCACTTTTCAACATTTTACTAGTTCATTCTTACTCAATTTTGATTCGTAATTTACATCAAATGATCATTCTATAGGCAGCTACATCTCATATAATAACAAAAGATAATAACATAAAAAAAAAGAATCGATATATTATTTACATACAAACTTACTCGTTTTAAAGAAATATCATGTTTCATCAAATTTCCATTATATTCAATCATCCAATCACATGTTATTGACATTTGAACTATCGATTACTTCATGGGTACATCATGTTCCCATACACAATATCATTAATATATAAATCAATGCAACCATAGCAAAATAGATTTCAAGTGTAGCAACAATAACATGAATATCATGCTTATCTAATCACATGAACTTACTTGTCGAAATCTCATCGGATACAACAGTGTAGCAATTCACACAACTCATGCAATAGTATTTAAAATTCATCACATTTTCCACATCATATTCCTCATCCATAAATTCTTCTAATATATTAAATCATACATTTTATGCCATAATAATAGATAATTACAATTCAAGCATGATATTGCATTATTATTAACATACGAACTTACATTTCTTTTCACTCTTTCACAAGTTATCCAACTTAATAAAACACCATGTTATATCAAATTCTCAATATATTCAGCTATTATATAGCAAGCCATCAATGATTGAACCATCAAACATTTCATGTGCTACTAGTCATATATCATTGTTCTCACAAATTTTATATACCATTCTTTCATCACTTTTCAATATATTAAATCATGTCGTTCATGCAATAATAATATAGAATTTTCAATTCAAATATAGCATTGCAATATTATTGACACACGAACTTACCTTAGCACCAAAATAGCAAAAAGGAACATAATCGTCGATTTTCCATTTTTCACCCGATCTAGGTCCAATCCTCATTTTCCTTGATCTATAATATCACATTTAGTCCAATTATTAGTCACATTATTTAATGTGATCCAAAAATCACATTTTGGAAAAATCATGTTTTTGCCCCTAAACTTTGTCAAAATTACACTTTTTCCCCTATGCTCGTAAAGTGATTTTTATTCAATTTTCTCACTCTATAGGCCTAGCTGATCCATTTTCATAACTATAGCAAACTACAATTCTCATCAAAACACCCTTTTATACCATTTTTACAACTTTTACAAAATGATCCCTTCAAACGTTTTCATCGAAAATTGCTTAGTAAAAGTCATTTATTTCACACCCAACACTCATTTTATACCATTATACATCAAAATACATGCATGTCACACATGGGTATATTTTTAAACATGAGCCCTAGCTCAAATTAATGATAGAAATAGATAGATCTTGTTACGAGGATTGTAAAAACATAAAAATCATTAAAAACGAGGCTAGAACGGACTTAAAATCGAGCTTGGAATCGCCATGGTTTCTCCATGCAAATTTCGGCCAAGAGGTTGAAGATGGAAAAAAATTGGCTTTTAATTTTGTTTTTAATTCATTTTAATAACTAAATTACCAAAATGCCCTTAATGAAAAACTTTGGAAACATGCCTAACCATGTCCATTTTGTCCACCAACTTAACCAATGGTCTAATTACCATATAAGGACCTTCAATTTAAAATTTCATAACAATTGGACACCTCTAGCATGTACAACTCAACTTTTGAACTTTTTACGATTTAGTCCTTTTGACTAAATTGAGTGCCCAAACGTCAAAATTTTCAAATGAAATTTTCACAAAATCATTCCGTGAAATTTTATACCATTAAAATATAATAAAAATAAAATTTTCCTCATCAGATTTGTGGTCTCGAAACCAATGTTTCGACTAGGCCCAAAATCGGGATGTTACATGCCACCCTCATTTGTACACTCATACTTAACATCAAATGGCACAAATCATGACGTACTTAGGCAACCATGACATATACAATCAAGGCTAACACATATCATTCAGTACCTTCATATAACATGCCCATAACATTTCATGCTTTGTCAAACTTAATCACACCAAATCACATTTGTAGCAGCCCGATTTTGACCCTATTCGAAATGGTGGTTTTGAGACCACGAATTCGAGTTATAAAAATATTTAAAAATTATTTTCTATGTTTATTTTGTGTGAATTTATATATGTGAAATTTTTGTGATTTAATTTTATCGTTTTAGTGTCCGATTAAATAAAAGGACTTAATCGCGTAAATTAAAAACTTGATAGTTAAAAGCATAAGGGCTAAATTGTTAATGTATTTTTAAATGGAAGCCTTTATGTTGAAATTATCCCATTTGAAGAAAGGGTGGACGGTAATGGGCATGTTATATAACCTTATAATTTTATTATTAAGGTTATAATGGTAAAATAAGTTATAATATGTATATAATAAAACATATAATAAAAAAACAATCTTCATATTATCATTTTCATGACCGAAACACTAATAAGAAGAAAAGAAAAGAGAAACCTAGGGTTTGACACTTACTCAAGCTCAATCAAGGTTCGTTTTTGTTCGGTTTTTGATAATTTTTACGTTTTGAGATCGTTGCTTCGAGTACTACAAAACCCATGCTTGAATTTTTTATTTTGATGAATATTTTAGTTGTGTCATTGTTGAGACCTTGTGATTTTTGTTTTTTGATGATGAAATATGAAAGATATGTTTTAGATTAACATGTTTTGTAATGGAGTTTTTGATGATTTTGAGTAATTAGGACTAAATTACAAAAATAATAATTTGAGGGACTAAAATGTGAAATAAATGAAGTATAAAGACTTGTATGGGTATGGGTAAAATTTGGCCCAATATGGGTATATTGAAATTTTGTATATTTTGTGTTTTGTGCAATAGGGACTAAATTGTAAAAAGTGTAAATGTCAAGGGTAAAATGGTAATTTGTCTATTTATGTGTTTTTGGACTAAATTGAATGAAAATATATTTGAGTGAGATTAATTTGAATATGTTTAGATCAAGAACCAAATAAATCGAATTTGGATCGGGGAAAACGAAAGTCGTCGACTAGCTGTCTCGTTCCATTTTACATCGTCTGAAGTAAGTTTATAAGCAAATAGGCGTGCATAATTCTAGTTAAATGCTAGCTATATATGCTGGTATGAAATGCATGAATTTATATATGTTATGGCCGAATATGAATAAACCTGGCTACTACATTTTCGAATTCGTTTCGACCGAGTTATGACGTCCAAAAGCCCATACGAACCTTAGGAATAGTTAGGATACATATGTCATGACATAGAATTCCGATATGTGATATGCGAGTAAGACCATGGCATCGATATGTGATTACATGTAAGACCACATCTGGGACGTTGGCATTGTACGATATATGTGTGATAATCCGAGTGTCCTACCCAATTCCGAATGGTTCATCAGGCAAAGGTAAATCATGAACAGATGTGTAAAGCGAGCTAAATGATCAGGTATGAGTTAGCTTGTTGTTTACTTGAGATAAGATAAAAAAGTAACTTGATATTTGTTACTAATTATGTGTGATACAAATGAAGATTACATGTGAATTTAGTAAGTGTATTCGGCCTTGTAAATAAATGGTATGAATATTGTAGAATTGATTCTTGGATATGTGTATATAAGTGATCATGTATATTCGGTCATATAAGTGGTATATGTACATGAAGTTATATTATGGTTCTTGAGCTTATATAAATGTGTATCTGTATGTTTGATTATATTAAAACATTTTGGCTTAGAAAGTTGAATGATATTAGGTCGAATTGTTTAAGTGAGCATTCGGCCAAGGTAGATTTTGTGTATGAAAATGTGTTATTTATCTCATTTGTAGGTTGGAGGTTAAGCTTGATAATGATACTTAAATTTGGATTAGCTTAAAATGAATTGATTATATCATTGGGATGTTTATTTGCTTATGACTTACTAAGCTATTATAGCTTACTTTGTGCTTTCATATTCATTCTGTTTTATAGATTTTGGATTCAAGTTACAAGTTTGGGGATCGTCAGCAAAGTCTATCACACTATCGACCGTCTTCGATATTTTATAAGTTGCATTTTAGAATTATGACATGTATAGGCTGGAATGTGTTTTGGAATGCTATATTTTGGTTTATGTATAAAGGCCATGTGAGAATGGCTTAAATTCTATGCTTGAGATTGTTTTGGTTAAATTATGGTTTGAGTTTATTCTAGTTATTATGTCTTGTACCTTAGATGATTAGAACTTGTGTTGTATGTGTGCATATTGAGATTGGTTGATAAACGAGATGGTCAGAATACATGATATAAAAATGTTTGCTCAACTTGGACGCAGTTTATATTAAGAAAAGATATATATGAAGTTCAGGTTATTATGTTAGGTTAACGTGCTTAAAATAAGTTGGTAATAAGGATATATTGTAATGACCGAATATGATGGGAGATATATTGTATGTTTCTTTAAAATATGGTTCATGGAATTTGTGTCTTGAATATACATATGTATCTATATTCGGTGATTGAATTATCTTTGAAAAGTACATTTTATATCATGTTTTGGTATTAAAATGTATTCGGCTATATTTTCATATGACTAGGACTTATTTTGGTATATGTGTATTATTTAATATGCTTGTTTTTTTGGAGAATGGTATATAAATTTCTGTTAGCATTGAAATGAAATGATTATGAAATGTATATAAATGTGAATAAGCATTAGCTATTTAAATTCAGTTATAATAGCAATGTATGATTATACAAATATACATGTATAAGTCACGGTTATTAGTGTAATGAATTGGCTAAGTGGTAACAAGTTGGATTGGTTAATTCAACTTATCCATGTATTGCTTTATAGTTCGGCAAATATAATAAAAATAGGTCATTATATATTTATTTATATGCTCATGTTATTGTGGTGGAATAAAATACTTGTAGTTAAATAGTGTTGGTTATAATGTTAGGTAAATTTGATAAGTGAAAGGGACATTGAAATATATGCTACTCATATGAAATGTGATGATGTGTAACTTTATAAATTTGAGTTGGAGAATATAAATTTGCAAGTTGACAGATTCATTTATTTATAAACTATTTGAATGCTTTGAATGTTGAGTTTACATATTCTATTTGAATATGAAATGAATTGTATTGGGTTATAAGTTAAGAATTAGATCTCTATATAAATATTTTTGAAATGTGTAATTGTATCGAACTATGTTATGTCCGGTAATATCTTATAACCCTAATTCGGCAATGGATACGAGTTAGGGGTGTTACAACATTCACAAGTACGAACACAAATACTTTCATTACACATAATTTTACTTAGATTTCCTAGCATACCAATGAGTCAATCTTAACCATTTACTAAGAATTTATAAACTACATCACAAAAGATATATTTGCACATGTATGAATATACATAGGCTTACAACCAATTTGACCAAAATAAGCCCAATTACATGGCTAAATACCTAAACAACCTTAAACAAACACAAGCCAACACATTTGGCCAAATCATAATGACACATATACCAAAATGAGCAAGTCCCTATACATGCCATATACTCAAAATGTTTAAAATCATCGATACCCAAAATGACAGTTTGATAGTGTGATGCGATCTCCGACGATCTCCAATCCAAGCTAGCTTGGTAACACTATAAAACATGGAAAAATAAAACAGAGTAAGCTATATAGCTTAGTAAGCTCGTATGAAAGAAATAAGCAAACCTTACCATACATTTCACATTCAAGTAATATAATATAAGATAATGTAATTTACCATAATCTCATGACCATAATTCATTCCATCACAAACTCACCTTGAAATCATCATTTTGAATTTAATAATCATAAGCTTTATGTACATACATGTACCATCTCGTAACAATTTCATACTTATTCTCATTGTTGCCATACCCAATGAACCACTCGGAATAATAATATTGGATACTCGAGAAACCTTGTACACAAGGTGTCACATATGTAGCCATTGCTACCTCTATCTCATAACACATATATCCTCGCTCTCAAGCCATCAACGAGCCTGCTCACACAAGTTGTCAGTCAAGACATAGCTACACGGTGCTGCTCACACAAGCTGTCAAGTAACCGCAACATATGCTAGTATACTCAGCCACTGGTAGGACGTACAGGACCAGAACCCGGATCACATAACATAATACCCTAGTGACATGTCTCTTGTATCCTAATCTATTCCTAAGGTTTGATTGGGATTTCTTGCTTGCCAAAACATCATCAAACATGTCCGTAGAGTCGTTTACACAATTCATACAAAATTAAAGCATTAAAAATTCAACTATAAAAAAGATTCTTTACATACGAACTTACCTCAAACGTAAAAATGGCAAAAGGAACCTATTCGTAAATTATTTTGTTTTTCCCCCGCTCTAGATCCGAACTTCATTTTTCTTGATCTATAATACCACATATAACTCATTTAATCATCAAGCTATTCAATTCAGTCCAAAATCACATTATGACAAAAATTATATTTTTGCCCCTAACATTTCAACATTTTAGGATTTAGTCCTTAGGCTTGTAAAATAAATTTCATTCAATTTCATCACAACCCAAGCCTAGCCGAATATTATTTGTACTCATAATAGCCCACATTTTTCTTTTATTCACATTTTATAACCTTTTACAAATAAGTCCCTGAAGTATAATGGTCTAATTGTCATTTAAGGACCTCTAATTAAAAATTCATAACAATTTACTACTTCTAGCTTATAGAACTCCAATTTTGCATCTATTGGAATTTAGTCCTTCTAGTCAAATCGAGCACTCAAATGATAAAATTTCTTAATGAAGTTTTCAAACAATTATTTTATCATGCTGTAGATCTTAAAATAGTAATAAAATGAATATTTCTACTTTGGATTTGTGGTCCTGAAACCACTTTTCTGATTTAACCCAAAAATGGGTTGTTACTTAAGCACTTCTTGTCTTCTTTTTAGTACAATCATAAATCTCATTGAGAATAATTTTCCCAACATTAATGGACTTTTCTGTCAAAATTTCATATAGCAAAAGCATTCGTTCCATCAAGATGGTGGAACTATGTGAGATAGGCATAAAAATGCAGCGAACGAAATAAAACCATACCTTTGCTACTAGTTTTGTAACAGCTTGAAACAGGGCCTAGTCGGAACAGTGGTTATGACACCACAAATTCGAGGTAGAAATATTTATTTTATGATTATTTTAGAGTCCATGATATGTTTGAGTGATTGTGTGCAAATTTTGTTAAGTAATTTTATCGATAAAGTGCCCAATTTTATTATTGGGATTAAATTGCATTAATTGCAAAATATGAGTTCTAAAATATAAGTACTTGTTTGAAGTGGGGGTTTAAACTAGAAGTCTTTAAATGGAAAATAGATCATCATATTTTGGTATGGACAAAATTAGACATGGAAGGGTAAAATTGAAGGTTTAGTAAAAAGGGGCATTTTGGTCATTTGGGTGTTTTAAGGCATAAAAGACAAGATTTAAAACCCAAAAATCTGCTCATTCTCTTCCCCATGCTGCCGAAATTTTCAAGAAGCCAGGGTTAGGGTTTCAAGCTTTTCAAAGCTCAATTGTAAGTGCATTTGAGCCCCGTTTTTAATGTTTATCGCATTTTTGAAATTTCGGTAACTCGGTTTAGCTATTTCTACCATTATTTTGAGTTAGAGTTTGATTTTAAAAATTGACCCATGTCGAATAATTGTGTATTTTGATGAATTATGGTAGATTATGCATGTCTATGATTAGAGAAACGAGTTTTATTAGATGATTTTTGATGAAATAATATAAAACGGGTTAAACTGTAAAAGTTATAAATTGGTCATAAGTGTGTGAATTAGTGAGAATTTGAAGTTCCCATAGAAGAGAAAAATGTTCAACATGTCATGAAACATAAGAAAATTTAATAAAAATTATTTTACGAGCTTTGGGGTAAAAGTGTAATTTTTGAAAAGTTAGGGGGCAAAATTGTAAATTTTCCAAAATTTGATATGTGAATTGAATTGATTAGTGTGTTGATAAAAGGTGTTAATTGAGTGCTATTTGACATGTTAGATCAAGAAAACATGAAATTTGGACTAAGATCGGGGAATAACGAAGTTGTGGGCTAAGTCGGGAAAATTAGTCGTTTCGGCATTCGAGGTAAGTTGGTGTGATAATAATAATGTAATAACATTGTAATTTATATTTGAAAGTTAAATTAGTGAATTAATTGAATTGTGTTGAATTAAATGTTTAATATGCCAAGTTTATAAATCAATTTAAAAATATGTCTATGGTACAAGAAAGTGCATTGAAATATTGTATTTAAATGTGATTTCTATGATTATGCATATTATAAAAAAATTGTGAATTAGTGTTGTTACGAGACAAGTGATTAAGTGAATGTTGAATAAGTGTTAATGAGTTAAACCGAAACAAATCCCGATTGAACCTTAGGAATCTATAGGCTACAATATAGTGGTAGCTTTGGCTACATCTTAGTGGTAGCTTCGGCTACAATACAGTGGTAGCTTTGGCTACGTTACAGTGATAGCTTCGGCTATATTACAGTGTGGTACTTTGTGCCTTATTCCATGTATCCTTTAGTATTCCATAGGGTTCAACGGGTATTAAATTAATATAATGAAAAGTGATTAAATGTGAAAAGGTTTTAATCGTGTGATAATAATGTGCAAGTGAACATTGTGTTTGAGGCATTTATATGTGTAAGTGTGAATATGAATCTTGTGAATAAGTGCAAGCATATATGTGTAAACTATGAGCAATAAGCTCGTTTTATGATTGTACTTTGGTAAGGTTGATAGGAGGTAAGTGTTACCATTAATGCAACTATAGAGAAAGCATGAAATAGTGAATTTTAAAAGTAAAGTAGATTTGGACAGTACTAGTCATGTACATTTTAAAAAATAACCAAAAATGGTAGAAATTGAATTAATAATTGAATGAGATATGAAATTAAAGGTCGTTGAGTCTATTTTCATATAAATAAAACATTGTGAGCAAATGGATTATTCTGTATGAGATATTTAAATTCTTGTGAGACTAGTTTAGAATGATTACGTGATCCCCTGTTTTGACTTGGAAAAATCATTATAAGTTGTATAAAAATAGTTATGGTGCATGGTTTATATGCTTAGAATTCTTATTGAGTCTATTTTATATTGGAACAAACAAGAACATTATTTGAATTCCGTAAAATGAAATATTTTAGTTTTTGTGAAGAGATGCCAGAAAGGTCAAATAGTGAAATAGGGGAAAATTTAATGAATAAACTATATTAATTGGCTAACCCAAAAATTATGGAAATTTTATGGAAAGAAGGTATATGAGTATCATTTTAGGAAAAATTTGCAGAACTTAATTTAGAATTTTGTAGCTTAAGAAATAATTAAATTAGTGACTGTGACTCAGGGAAACAGTTTAAACTGAATTTGAGTAAAAAGGTGAAATCATGTGAATATTGATTCTATTTTCTTGAGCATACTTATTGAGGAATGGGTTAATATTGTTAATTAAATTGCTTATTATTATATGCCAACTTACTAAGTTATAAAACTTACACTACTTTCCCATTTCTCTCAGTGTTTTTCAAGATTGGCTCGGGGTTGGAGATCGTTGGAGGTATCATCACACTATCAATTTGTCAGGTTGGAATAACGGAAATTCTTATTTATCTATAAGTGAGTGGCATGTATAGAGATTTAGTTTTTGGTATTATGTAATATTATGATTTAGCCAAATGTATAGGCTTATACTGTCCCATTGTATAAAGCCATGATGTATGGCTCATAATGGATATAAGTAAGTAAACCTATTTTATGTATACATGAGTAATGTCTTGATGTGGTTAAGATAAATATAAGTAAGAGTATGACAAAGGTAGATATATCTTATATTAGTACAAAGAATTAAGAACATAAAAAGGGCTTGGAAAATAGCCTAATGTGAGCCACACGGGCAAGAGGCACGGCCGTGTGTCTCAGCCGTGGGTTAGGACACGGCCACCGCACGGGCGTGTGGTTTGGCCGTGGTGCATAAACAGAATGCTCGATGTTTTTAACACGGGCGTGTGTGACCACACGGCCTGCCCACACCAGCGTGGCCCATGTCACATGGGTGTACAACCCTTATTTTAGTGAAAAATATATAAGCATTCGAAAAGTTCTAGTTTGGTTCTGAACCAACTTCAATGATTGTTTTGGGTCTCATAAAGCCCATAATAGGAACATAGAGGGTACTCATGAAAGGTTTTAATATATAATTGAAATGTATGTATCGAAAAAGTGTATAAGAGTGTAGTGATGCCTCATACCCTGATCTGGCGGCGGTTAGAGGTATGGGTTGTTACAGGCTTTAGATATTCCCTTTGGCAAGAATGGCTCCCATACTTTCTTATAATCTATTGGGATCCCGAATTTGTCACAACATCAAGCATTTGTTGAAGAAAATCCCAATTTATATTGTTCATCATAGGGTAGTACTCATCTTATTCAACATCAGGTAAGTTAAACAAATCATTGATGGACCTAGAAGTAAAAGGTACCTTTTTCTTTCAAACGATGACCTCAATAGCATCTCGCATAGTCAAACTGGCATAGAATTCTTGAACTAGCTCAACATCGGGAAGTGAACGAGCATCACAAAATTTTTCCCACTTGAGAGCATTGATTTTCTTTCTAATCAATATAAGAACAACCATCAAATCATGACTCTTCAAGTTAAAACCTTTTTCCAGCATCATAGGTTGATGCTTGAAGATTAAATCAAATCTCTCTTTCACTTCTTCATAGATCAAAATCGGGTTTTCAGGAGTAGTCTTTGAAGATCTAGTTCTTTTGTGAGACATGGTATCTTTTTTTGACAATTTGGCAGAGTTTCTCCACAAGCGGGAAAAGAGAAATCAGCAAGGTGGGTAAGGACTTGCTGCGACAAAAATCTTGCGACGACAAGGATGGTGTGGTGGCAATGACAATGTCTGACAACAACGGTGGTGTGTGGCAGCAACGTTCGTGCTTCAGCAACTTCTTGCGGCGACAATTGTAACATCCCGATTTTGGGCTTAGTCGGAACAGTGGTTTCGGGACCACAAATCGGTTCAAGAAAATTTTATTTTTATTATATTTTTATGGTCTACGATGTCATGGAATAATTTCGTGAAAATTTCATTCAAAAATTTTGACGTTTGGGTACTCAATTTAGTCAAAAGGACTAAATTGTAAAAAGTTGCAAAATGTGTGTTCTAGTACACAAAGGTACTAAGTACTTGTGAGTAATGAGTTTTTAAATTGGAGGTCCTTAATTGGCAAATAGCCCATTTTGTAATTAGTGGAAAAAATGGGCATGGCATGGTATGTTTTTATTTATTTTTCATTAAGGGTATTTTAGTAATTTGGCAAATAAAACCAAAATAACTAAGAAAAATATGTCATCTTGTTCATTTTTCTCATGCCATAACCGTATATGGAGACGGAAGACATGTCTAGGGTTTGTAAAACTTCCAAGCTTGATTGTAAGTCTATCTTTGCCCCATTTTTAATGTTCTTTGTATTTTTGAAATCCTCGTAGCTCGATTTACCCATTTTTTCCATTAATTTGAGCTAGGGTTCATGTTTAAAAATTGACCCATATGTGACTTGCATGCATTTTGATGTCTAATGGTAGACAATGCGTATTGGGTGTTAGATAGACAACTTTTGCTAAGCGATTTTACGTGAAAATGAGTAAAATGACATAATCGATAAAAATACATATTGTTCATAATTACATGTTAGAGTGAGAATTTAATGTTGTCATAGAAGGGAAAAATGATTAGCATGTCATAAAATAAAAGAAAATAGGATGAAGTTTAATTTCTAAACCTTGGGGAAAAGTGTAAAATGCAAAAGTTTAGGGGTCAAAATGCAAATTTGTAAAAATATGATTTATGGACTTATTTGAATAATGTGAGTAATAAATGAGCTATATTTTTAATTTTAAATCAAGCAAATCAAGATTCGGGCTAAAATCGAGAAAATACCAAGTAGTGGACTTAAATGGGAAAAATGGTCATTTTTGTATACGAGGTAAGTTCATATGATTTTCAATAATGCAATGTGTATTTTAATATTATTGCTTTAATAGTACATGAGATGTAAGTACATGTACAAATAAATACCTTAATTGATGTTTTAAATGTTTAAATAACATTTAGATAAATAATATGTTATTTGGTTACTTTGTTGCTATAATATGTTTTGATGTTTTATGCTTATGCTATAAGTGTTGCCATGTTAGTATTTGTATATGATAATGCCATATGATATGAGGCCAGCATTTCGAGAATGTTCGACAGAGAGATGAAAGTCTGAAAATCCCGTTTGAACTTAGGAATAGGTGAGGATACAAGTGACATGTCACTAGGATAGCTATGTATATATGAGCTCATTTGATGACATGATACATGCTAGGTCTGGGAGCTTGTGCAGCCCTATTGAGAGGCACGTAATTATGTGGTACACGCTAGGT
This sequence comes from Gossypium hirsutum, assembly GCF_007990345.1. NCBI lineage: Eukaryota > Viridiplantae > Streptophyta > Magnoliopsida > Malvales > Malvaceae > Gossypium > Gossypium hirsutum. The sequence goes on along the minus strand of NC_053424.1, from coordinate 77,469,475 downwards.
CCGAGAGCTTATGTAGCCTGTTGAAAGGCGTGGTTATGTGATGCATGCTAGGTCCGGGTGCTCTTAAGTAGCCCTGTTGAGAGGCGTGCTATGTTATGATTATGGCACTTTGGTGCGTTTGTATCCGAGTATCCTATTCATTATTCCAAATGTTCAACGGGTACTATATATGAAATTTGAACGTAAGCTAAGTAAGGTATGTATATGTGCAGGAAAGTGAAGGTATGTATTTGCCATTATGTGCTCGTATGACTATGATGATTTAGGGCGATATATGTCCTTGTGTATTATGTATGAATGGATATGACCGTTAATGTTATATGATTTGGTGAAAGTATGATGGTTTGCAGAAAGATACATGTATGATATTAAATCATGCCTATGAGTATAAAGTAACAAAGAATTTATGATAGCTATTGTGATTCTGCACCGAAACAGTTCTAAACTGCAGCAGTAGTCCGACTATGAAAAATCACCATAAATAGTGGAAGTCAAATTAGAGGCTGCATAATATATGAAATTAAAATGTAATGACTCTAGTTTCTCATAAAGGAAACGTTGTAAGGAAAACAGTTTTTTATTATGAGATATTTGAGTTCTTGTGAGACAGAGTTAGAGTGATTCCAGACTCCTCTGTCTTAGCTTTAGAAAATCACTAGAAATTGTACCAAAATAATTGTGAGTTATAAATTATACAGTTAAAATTATTATCGAGTCTATTTTTTACAAAGATATATGAGAGAATTATCCTAGTTCCGTATTATGAGATAAATAATTTTTAGTGAACAGAGGTTAGAACTATTGGACTGCAAAACAGGGAAAATTTAATGAATAAACTGTACTAATTGGCTAAACCAAAAATTCTGAAAATTTTATGGGAAGAATATATGTGAGTCTAGTTTCTGGGAAAATTAACAGATCATAATTTGGAGTCTTGTAGCTCAAGTTATAAATAATTTATCAACTATGACTCGAGTAGATAGCTTGACCAAAATATGACTAAAAGTGTAATTATGTTGTTTTACTGAAGGAAACATATTGGTAAATTGCTTATTAATTTCATATGGGCTTACTAAGCATAAAAGCTTACCCCTCCCTCCATTTCTTTTAGTATTGGCAGGTCAGCTCGGGGTTGGAGATCGTCAGAGGCAACATCACACTATTAGAATGTTGATGTGAAGTGTTGATAAACTTCAAGTGTTTTCAAGTGAGTGGCATGTATAGAGACTTAGTCTTTATGATTGTTGTTAGTATGTTTTGGCCAAACGTATTGGCTTATGATGGTTAAATCATATATAGCCATGCGATATGGTTTATATTCGATCATTGGGTTGTAAACCTAATTGATTATGCATGCTTGATCCATTGCTATATGATATGTCATGCTTATATGGTGAATAAATTATGATTATTAGATGTGACCATATTGTTAATGTAAAGGTGTAAGGTAAGAATAAGTAATACTGTTGTTAAACATGAAATTGGTGTGGAATGTCTTAGTCAAGCATGTTTTTCTATGTATGTGAATTGTCAGTATTCTATAAAAACGTGGCTTAGTTTTATATATATATATGTATATATATAAGTTTGTTGCTAAGTTGAGATTGTTTAACATGAAGATAACTGTGGTATGAAAGTATAAGTGGTGATATAATTGATAAGGCCAAATAAAGGTGAAATGGTATGTCTAGGCTTGGTATAAAATGAGAAAAAGATCTGGTATATCTAGTTCTGGTTAATGTAAGAATGTGTATTACATGCATGATGGTAGGCAAATGATATATTTGTATCAAAATAGAGGATGTTGAATGTTATTGATACCATGTGGGTGCATGTAGGGTGACAAAAAGGCTTGGAAAATAGCCTAAGAGTTAATTACACGAGTTGAGACATGGCCTGGAGACACAGGCATGTATCCTGGCCGTGTGGTTCAATTTGTGTGCTGACATCATAAATAGAGAGTTACACGGCCTGAGGACACGGGCGAGTCAAAGGTGTAACACCCCGAACCCGAGACCGACACCGGAGTCGGACACGAGATGTTAACAAACTTTGAAAAATTTTTCCAGACACTGCCCAGTCTGAGTACTAGTCACTTCAAAAATCATATCTTGAGTTTCACAACTCGAAAATCAGTTTTGTGATTTTTCCCTGAAACTAGACTCATGTCCCCACCTATGTATTTTTTTCTAGAATTTTTGGTCGGGCCAATTAGTACAGTTTATTAGTCAAATCTCCCATGTTACAGGGGTCGACTACACAGACCTTTTCCCATTACGACTTGGTTATTTCTCTGCACAGAGCTTCAATACTGATGCCGTTTGTTTCTATGGAAACTAGACTCAGAGAGGAATCCATACATATATGGTATGACCCCTAATTATCTCTGGTCAATTTATAGTGAATTTCCAAAGTCCGAACAGGGAATCCAGAAACTGTTCTGGCCCTGTTCCACAAGAACCCGAATATCTCTTACTGTACTGTTCATATGATTGTTTCGTTACTTTCATATGAAAGTAGATTCATCAAGGTTCGATTACATAATTTATTCACTATTTAATTCCACTCCTACGAATTCTTGTGATTTTTTCAATCCACACCACTGCTGCTGTCAGCCTCTGTTTTCAAAGTAAACCTTACCTATTTCCGGGGTTTCATGGACCAACTAGGGCCTTGTCATACATATGCCCACATATGATCATACTTAGCCATTCCAATGGCTGATCATTTGCTCAACACTTCCATTCCAACTATAGTTACATCATGAAACCATCTATACATTCATAAACACGAATGGTCTAATGCCATACTCAACTTCTACAAGCCATTTTCGCATGGCTGTACACTTATACATTTCATAAAGTACTCGAAAAACAACAATGGGTAGTCCTATACATGCCATATCAAAATTCAACCAAAATAGTACCCAAAAGAGCCTTTGATAGTGTGGGCGACTTCGACTTCAAGATCCCGAGTCCGATAGCTGGAGAACCAAAAATCTATAAAACAGAGGAGCAGTGTAACGAGTAAGCAATTTATGCTTAGTAAGTTTTGAGCAAGGAATTCCAGCATAAACAAAGAATAACACACATTTAGCTAAACGGAATATTTCATAATACGCAATTTACCGATATCAAACTTGCTTCACAACATTAACAACCCTTATGTACATACACAATAGACTAACTTAGCCGAAGGCCGGTAGCTCGTTTATCAACTGAGCGAACATTTATTTGTAAGGGCTCGATTAAATTCAACACATACGTAACATATCCCCATATTGGGATGTTTTTTTTCGAGTATTCGCTGGAATTTTACAGCAAGCTCATTCATTACCAAATCACGTACCTTCGGGATTTAACCGGATATAGCTCCTCGTTCAAATGCCTTCGGGACATAGCCCGGTTTTAGTAACTCACACAATGCCTTCGAGACATAACCCGGATTTAATAACTCGCACGAATGCCTTCGGGACTTAACCCGGATTTAGTATCTCGCACAAAGGCCTTCGGGGCTTAACCCGGAATTTGTATCTCGCACAAATGCCTTCGGATCTTAGTCCGGATATATTCACTTAGCACAAAGCCTTCGGGACTTAGCCCGGACAGCATTCAATTAATCATGCACATCTAACAATAATTCATGGCACATTCATATTTCATTTTCATTTGCGAAACTCAAACACAAGGCACATATCGTCCTTGCACATTCGGCTCAATAGCCACACATAGAGCATGATTTAATCACATCGTAATTTAAGCTCTCTTACTCAAGAACTTACCTCGGGTGTTGTCGAACGATTCCGCTAGCTATTCAACCACTTTTTCCTTCCCTTTATCGGATTTATTTCCCCTTTGCTCTTGAGCTTAATTAAACAAATAAATTGATTTCATCATTTAGGCATCAAAAAGATGATCACAAGGCACTTAGCCCATATTTATACATTAGACATTAAAGTCTCATACATGCAAAAATCATGCATCAACACAACATATTAGCTAATTTCTTTCCCCTTGGCCGAATATGCATGTCTATTTTTGGGGTCGATTTCAACACTTAATACACACATATACACACTAGTAAAGCATCCTCCCCCTTTTCATCAATTTAACACATGCATTGCTCATTAACATGCAAAGTTACATTCGGCCTTAGCACACATCTTGCTAGCCGATTCTTCTCCATTTAGCAACCAATGCACATATGTGCTCACACAAAAATGCTAAAAAGGAGGTTCAAGAATCATCAAGCCATCATCACATGCATCATTAACAAGCTTCATATTTTGCATGCAATGGCATTAACACAACCTCCACCTAGGCCGAATCTTAACTCATCCTCATGCCTCATCACCACAACATCAAACACCAACCAAGAATGATGCATCCATGGTCAAGTGCCATTTCCATCACATAGCAAGATTTAGACCATGGGCTAGGTAGAACTCAAGCTAACAACTAAAACATGCATGCATCTCATGGAACATCATCAAACATACCTTAGCCTAGCTACATGCATGGCCGAATCTCTTCACCTTTCTTCTTCTTTCCTTCTTAAAATTTTTGGCCAAGGATGAACCAAAGGATGAGAAAATTTTTTCTTTGTTTTTCTTTCTAATTTAGGCTAAATGAAGGTGAGAAAAGGATGAACAAAGATCTTCTCCTCTCTTTTCTTTAGCTCACGGCAATGGGGGGGAAAAGAATCAACTACACACTTTTTCTTTTGTGTATTCATCATACTCCTTTTCATTATTTAATTTCCATGCCTATTATTTTATTTTTTTTCCACCCATGATGCACCAACAAAACATGTCTATGACATGTCTTGGCCATCAAACTTGGTCTACCATGCTTGTCATGGCCGGCCACTACTAGTAGGGGGGAATTTGACATGCAAGTCCCCCCTTTGTCCACATGCACTAATAGGTCCTCACACATTGACCTATCACATTTTAGAATTTTCTCACATAAGTCCTATTGACTAAATTCACATGAAATCAACCAAATTGAAGCTTGAAATTTTCACACATTCATAATTACATATTCTAGACAATAAGTATCACATTCAAACATTTTGGTGACTCGGTTTAGCGGTCCCGAAACCACTTCCCGACTAGGGTCAACTTTGGGCTGTCACAACTCTCCCCCACTTAAGAAATTTTCGTCCCCGAAAATCTTACCGGTAAATAGGTTTGGGTATCGTTCTTTCATCGAGCTCTCGGTCTCCCAAGTAGCTTCCTCGATCCCGTGTTTGAGCCATAACACCTTTACTAGCGGAACTCTTTTGTTTCGCAACTCCTTCACTTCACGAGCTAGGATACGCATCGGTTCTTCTTCATAGCTCATGTCGACTTGAATTTCAACCTCTGATGGGCTAATTATATGCGATGGATCAGATCGATAGCGTCGAAGCATCGAAACATGAAAGACGTCATGAATCTTTTCAAGCTCCGGGGGTAAAATCAATCTATACGCAACCGGACCAACTCGTTCGGAGATTTCGTACGGCCCAATGAATCTTGGGCTCAACTTGCCCTTACGGCCGAACCTGAGTATCTTTTTCCAAGGTGAAACCTTAAGGAACACTTTGTCTCCCACCTGATACTCGATGTCTTTTCGTTTCAAATCTGCGTACGACTTCTGACGATCCGTGGCTACCTTCAGACTTTCACGGATTACCTTTACTTTCTGTTCAGCATCTTTAATCAAATCAACTCCGAAAATTTTACTTTCACCGAGCTCGGTCCAAAACAATGGTGTACGGCATTTACGACCGTACAAAGCCTCGTAAGGTGCCATCTTAATACTTGATTGAAAACTATTGTTGTAAGCGAATTCAATCAAAGGTAAATACCGTTCCCATGAACTACTGAACTCGAGGATGCAACATCTCAACATATCCTCAAGTATCTGAATTATCCGCTCGGATTGACCATCGGTTTGGGGGTGAAAAGCAGTGCTAAAATGCAGCTTGGTACCCAGAGCTTCTTGCAATTTCTTCCAAAATCGTGAGGTGAATCTCGGATCTCTATCCGACACGATAGAAACAGGTACCCCGTGTAATCTCACAATTTGATAAACGTACAATTCAGCTAGTTTATCCAATGAAAAATCCGTACGTACGGGGATGAAATGAGCCGACTTAGTCAGTCTATCAACAACAACCCATATCGCATCCTTCTTACTTGCTGACAAGGGCAGTCCGGACACAAAGTCCATTGTGACTCGATCCCATTTCCACTCGGGTATCATGATCGGCTGGAGTAATCCTGAAGGCACTTGATGTTCCGCTTTCACTTGTTGACATATTAAACATCTCGAAACAAAGTCGGAGATGTCCCGTTTCATACCATGCCACCAAAATTGACGTTTCAAATCGTTGTACATTTTCGTACTCCCCGGGTGAATTGACATTCGGCTACAATGGGCTTTGTTCAGAATCATCGAAATGAGTTCTGAATTCCTTGGAACACACAAACGATTTCTGAACCTCAAACAATCATCATCATCAATTTGAAACTCCGATTCCTCGTTCAGAAAACACTTAGCCCGTTTTGCAACCAATTCATCATCGACTTTCTGAGCTTCACGAATTTGGTGAGTCAATAATGGTTTAGCTTTTAATTCAGCTACTAACACATTGCCTGGTAGAACAGACAAATGCATGTTCATCGCTCGTAAAGCAAACAATGACTTCCGGCTTAAGGCGTCCGCAACCACGTTAGCCTTTCCCGGGTGGTAATCAATGACAAGCTCGTAATCTTTCAACAACTCAAGCCAACGTCTTTGTCGCAGATTCAAGTCTCGTTGAGTCATCAAATATTTGAGACTTTTGTGATCCGAAAATACATGGCACTTCTCACCAAACAGATAATGTCGCCATATTTTTAAAGCAAACACGATGGCAGCTAGTTCGAGATCATGGGTCGGATAATTCCTCTCGTGTGGCTTTAATTGTCTCGACGCATAGGCCACGACTCGACCTTCTTGCATCAATACGCAACCCAACCCAAGTAGGGATGCGTCACTATAAATGACAAACTCTTTACCTGATTCGGGTTGCACCAAAATTGGAGCTTCAGTCAAATGAGTTTTCAGTTGGTCGAAACTTTTCTGACATTTCTCCGTCCACTCGAACTTAACATCCTTTTGAAGTAGCTTCGTCATTGGTGTGGCTATCATCGAGAAACCTTTCACAAATCGTCGGTAATAACCGGCGAGCCCCAAAAAGCTCCGAACTTCAGTAATATTTCTCGGAGGTTTCCAGTCAAGTATGGCTGAAATTTTGTTCGGGTCAACTCGAATACCCGACGCGGATACCACATGACCCAAGAAGCTAACCTCTCTTAACCAGAACTCACACTTACTGAACTTAGCATATAACTGCTTATCCCGCAAAATTTGCAGCACCAGCCTCAGATGCTCAGCATATTCGGTCTCATCTCTTGAATAGACCAAAATGTCATCAATGAACACAACTACGAACCGATCCAAATACGGTCTGAAGATCCGATTCATCAAATCCATAAATACTGCAGGGGCATTAGTGAGCCCAAACGGCATCACTAAGAATTCGTAGTGACCATATCTCGTTCTGAAGGCAGTTTTAGGAATATCTGAATCTCGAATTCGCAACTGATAATAGCCCGATCTCAAATCTATTTTTGAGAACACTGAGGCTCCCTTCAGTTGGTCGAACAAATCATCGATGCGCGGCAACGGATATTTGTTCTTTATCGTCACTTTATTCAGCTGACGATAGTCAATGCACAACCTCATGGTTCCGTCCTTCTTTTTCACGAACAATACTGGTGCACCCCAAGGTGAGAAACTTGGTCGAGCGAAACCTGTATCCGTCAGTTCTTGCAACTGAGCTTTCAACTCCTTTAACTCGGTTGGTGCCATACGATACGGAGCTATCGAAATTGGCGTAGTCCCAGGTACAAGCTCAATACCAAACTCTACCTCCCGAACAGGTGGTAAACCCGGTAATTCTTCCGGAAAAACATCCGGGTATTCACAAACCACCGGCACAGATTCGGGTTTCTTTTCTAATTCTTTGTCATCAAGTACATACGCAAGGTATGCTTCGCACCCTTTTCTTACATATTTCTGTGCCAACATTGCTGATATTACAGCTGGCATCCCCTCCAAGTCCGCAGACTCAATTCGGACTACTTCGTTATTTGCGCACCTCAAATCAATAGTCTTGCTCTTGCAATTCACAATCGCATCATGCGCGGTCAACCAATCCAAACCAAGGATAACATCAAATTCATCAAACGGCAAAAGCATCAAGTCCGCCGAAAAACAGGAACCTCGAATTTCCAGGGGACATTTCTCACACACTTTGTCGACAAGCACGTAATGACCCAAGGGATTTGACACCCGAATTACGAACTCAGTAGACTCAAGAGGTAAAGTCTTACTGGATGCTAAGGTTTCACATATGTAAGAATGAGTAGAACCGGGGTCAATCAAAGCAATTACATTAGTATCAAAGAGAGTGAATGTACCGGTAATAACATCAGGCGAAGAAGCATCCTCGCGGGCACGTATAGCATAAGCTCTAGCAGGCGCACGAGCTTCGGATCTGGTTATATCATCTCTAGATCCTCTCTGACCACCACTAGCATTGCCCGTATTTCCAGATGGTCTACCTCGAGCAGTGGTAGCACCCGGTTTCCCACTCTGATTTTCATTCTGTTCAAACAACCTCGGGCAATCTTTAATGAAGTGGTCAACTGATCCGCACTTGTAACAGGAGCGGTCAGGGAATCTACAACTCCCCGAATGCCATTTACCGCAATATCGACATTTCGTTCTATCTCGACGTTCATTCCCAACACTGGCGACCGAAGTGCCTCGTGTACCCACAGGGGGTCGATCACGATCTCGTCTAAAAAGGCCCGAAGTGCCTCTAAACTGGCCCGCATCATCTCGAGATCTCTTCGATGTCTGTTGAAGAGACCTTCCCGAGGATCTTTTACGAAACTCTCCAGTTCCCTCATCAACTCTTTGCTTTTCTTTTCTAAGCTCTTCGGCTTTACAAGCTTGTTCAACAAGTACCACGAACTCTCGTATTTCAAGAACGCCAACGAACATTTTTATATCTTCATTCAGCCCATCCTCGAAGCGTTTACACATAATAGCTTCGGACGAAACACATTCCCGAGCGTATTTGCTAAGTCTAACAAATTTTCGCTCGTAATCAGTAACCGACATGGAGCCTTGCTTAAGCTCAAGAAATTCCTTCCGTTTTTGATCAACAAATCTCTGACTGATATACTTTTTCCGAAACTCAGTTTGGAAAAACTCCCAAGTTACTTGCTCTCGGGGCACAACAGAAGTCAAAGTACTCCACCAATAGTAGGCAGAATCACGTAGCAAGGAGATAGCACACTTTAGGCATTCATCGGGTGTACAAGATAGCTCATCGAGTACCCGGATAGTGTTGTCCAGCCAAAATTCAGCTTGCTCGGCATCATCGCTATCCATAGCCTTAAATTCAGTAGCCCCATGTTTTCAGATTCTGTCAACTGGGGCTTATTTGACCTTATTTGGTCCGTTACCGGTGGTATTGTAGGTGCGGGGGTAGTATTTGTCGGGAATGGAGGTTGTGGAACAGCCATATTAGTTCGAATGTATTGGTTGAACCAATCATTCATCACGCTATAGAATGCTTGTCTAGCTTCATCATTCGGATTAATAGTATTAGGTTGAGAGTCTGCCGGCACTGTCCCTTGTGCGGGAGCAGGCGCTACACTCTCAAGATCATCAGCTACCTCTCGGTCACGATCGGGATCCATTACTATAAACACATTTACAATTGTCAGAAATCACCACACTATCAAGTAATCACATAAAATGGCATGTATAGCTAGACCCAACACATTACGGTAGTCCTAGAATCGACTAAACCGTAGCTCTGATACCAATTTAATGTAACACCCCGAACCCGAGACCGACACCGGAGTCGGACACGAGATGTTAACAAACTTTGAAAAATTTTTCCAGACACTGCCCAGTCTAAGTACTAGTCGCTTCAAAAATCATATCTTGAGTTTCACAACTCGAAAATCAGTTTTGTGATTTTTCCCTGAAACTAGACTCATGTCCCACCTATTCATTTTTTTCTAGAATTTTTGGTCGGTCCAATTAGTACAGTTTATTAGTCAAAGTCTCCCATGTTACAGGGGTCGACTACACTGACCTTTTCCCATTACGACTTGGATATCTCTCTGCACAGAGCTTCAATACTGATGCCGTTTATTTCTATGGAAACTAGACTCAGAGAGGAATCCATACATATATGGTATGACCCCTAATTATCTCTGGTCAATTTATAGTGAATTTCCAAAGTCCGAACAGGGAATCCAGAAACTGTTCTGGCCCTGTTTCACAAGAACCCAAATATCTCTTACTGTACTGTTCATATGATTGTTTCGTTACTTTCATATGAAAGTAGATTCATCAAGGTTCGATTACATAATTTATTCACTATTTAGTTCCACTCCTACGAATTCTTGTGATTTTTCCAATCCACACCACTGCTGCTGTCAGCCTCTGTTTTCAAAGTAAACCTTACCTATTTCCGGGGTTTCATGGACCAACTAGGGCCTTGTCATACATATGCCCACATATGATCATACTTAGCCATTCCAATGGCTGATCATTTGCTCAACACTTCCATTCCAACTATAGTTACATCATGAAACCATCTATACATTCATAAACACGAATGGTCTAATGCCATACTCCACTTCTACAAGCCATTTTCGCATGGCTGTACACTTATACATTTCATAAAGTACTCGAAAAACAACAATGGGTAGTCCTATACATGCCATATCAAAATTCAACCAAAATAGTACCCAAAAGAGCCTTTGATAGTGTGGGTGACTTCGACTTCAAGATCCCGAGTCCGATAGCTGGAGAACCAAAAATCTATAAAACAGAGGAGCAGTGTAACGAGTAAGCAATTTATGCTTAGTAAGTTTTGAGCAAGGAATTCCAGCATAAACAAAGAATAACACACATTTAGCTAAACGGAATATTTCATAATACGCAATTTACCGATATCAAACTTGCTTCACAACATTAACAACCCTTATGTACATACACAATAGACTAACTTAGCCGAAGGCCGGTAGCTCGTTTATCAACTGAGCGAACATTTATTTGTAAGGGCTCGATTAAATTCAACACATACGTAACATATCCCCATATTGGGATGTTTTTTTTTGAGTATTCGCTGGAATTTTACAGCAAGCTCATTCATTACCAAATCACGTACCTTCGGGATTTAACCGGATATAGCTCCTCGTTCAAATGCCTTCGGGACATAGCCCGGTTTTACTAACTCACACAATGCCTTCGGGACATAACCCGGATTTAATAACTCGCACGAATGCCTTCGGGACTTAACCCGGATTTAGTATCTCGCACAAAGGCCTTCGGGGCTTAACCCGGAATTTGTATCTCGCACAAATGCCTTCGGATCTTAGTCCGGATATATTCACTTAGCACAAAGCCTTCGGGACTTAGCCTGGACAGCATTCAATTAATCATGCACATCTAACAATAATTCATGGCACATTCATATTTCATTTTCATTTGCGAAACTCAAACACAAGGCACATATCGTCCTTGCACATTCGGCTCAATAGCCACACATAGAGCATGATTTAATCACATCGTAATTTAAGCTCTCTTACTCAAGAACTTACCTCGGGTGTTGTCGAACGATTCCGCTAGCTATTCAACCACTTTTTCCTTCCCTTTATCGGATTTATTTCCCCTTTGCTCTTGAGCTTAATTAAACAAATAAATTGATTTCATCATTTAGGCATAAAAAGATGATCACAAGGCACTTAGCCCATATTTATACATTAGACATTAAAGTCTCATACATGCAAAAATCATGCATCAACACAACATATTAGCTAATTTCTTTCCCCTTGGCCGAATATGCATGTCTATTTTTGTGGTCGATTTCAACACTTAATACACACATATACACACTAGTAAAGCATCCTCCCCCTTTTCATCAATTTAACACATGCATTGCTCATTAACATGAAAAGTTACATTCGGCCTTAGCACACATCTTGCTAGCCGATTCTTCTCCATTTAGCAACCAATGCACATATGTGCTCACACAAAAATGCTAAAAAGGAGGTTCAAGAATCATCAAGCCATCATCACATGCATCATTAACAAGCTTCATATTTTGCATGCAATGGCATTAACACAACCTCCACCTAGGCCGAATCTTAACTCATCCTCATGCCTCATCACCACAACATCAAACACCAACCAAGAATGATGCATCCATGGTCAAGTGCCATTTCCATCACATAGCAAGATTTAGACCATGGGCTAGGTAGAACTCAAGCTAACAACTAAAACATGCATGCATCTCATGGAACATCATCAAACATACCTTAGCCTAGCTACATGCATGGCCGAATCTCTTCACCTTTCTTCTTCTTTCCTCCTTAAAATTTTTGGCCAAGGATGAACCAAAGGATGAGAAAATTTTTTCTTTGTTTTTCTTTCTAATTTAGGCTAAATGAAGGTGAGAAAAGGATGAACAAAGATCTTCTCCTCTCTTTTCTTTAGCTCACGGCAATGGGGGGGGAAAAGAATCAACTACACACTTTTTTTTTTGTGTATTCATCATACTCCTTTTTATTATTTAATTTCCATGCCTATTATTTTATTTTTTTTCCACCCATGATGCACCAACAAAACATGTCTATGACATGTCTTGGCCATCAAACTTGGTCTACCATGCTTGTCATGGCCGGCCACTACTAGTAGGGGGGAATTTGACATGCAAGTCCCCCCTTTGTCCACATGCACTAATAGGTCCTCACACATTGACCTATCACATTTTAGAATTTTCTCACATAAGTCCTATTGACTAAATTCACATGAAATTAACCAAATTGAAGCTTGAAATTTTCACACATTCATAATTACATATTCTAGACAATAAGTATCACATTCAAACATTTTGGTGACTCGGTTTAGCGGTCCCGAAACCACTTCCCGACTAGGGTCAACTTTGGGCTGTCACAAAAGGCATACGGGCGTGTGACTCTGTTTTATGGTAAAATTTTCTATGTTTTCCCAGAACTTTCCAAAGTTCTAGATTTAGTCCCGAAACCTTTCTAATGTATGTTTTGGGCTTTATAGACCCCAAAAAAAGGACTAGGTGCATGTGAATGAATGTTTTGAAATAATAGTGAAATTTTATAGCCTGTATTTTAGTTGGATGTTTGTATGTTTGTCCGGTAATGCCTCGTACCCTATCTTAGTCTCGGGTAAGACTAAGGGGTGTTACATTTAGTGGTATTAGAGCTATGATTTAGTCGTTCTCAGACAAACCTAGCATGTGTAAAAGTCTAGCTATACATGCCACGGATCCGTGATAGTGTGATGTCTCCTGACGCATATGAGAACCGTCTTGTTTAAACAAAGTTACTCTCCAACCGAGCTACACCGACCATGTTTAATGTGATGTGAAGGTATTTGAGTAAAATTATAATCATGATGAGTCTCAATTCAGAAAAGTATGAATAAAAATTCATGATATGTACGTGATAATGTGTGAGATGAAAATTCATGTTGTCATGAATACCCATGGTTGTTTGATGCTTATATGATGTAATGCAGTTGGCTTACTTGATAAGGTGAATGGGATAAATAGAAATTCGTAGAGGTATGAATAAAGGTTCATGATATAATGATGTGAATATTGTCCCGATTGGACGTTGAATGTCAATGATATTTTTTTTATGAGATAAAGGATTGTAATGAAATGAACTTATCTATGTTAAATTATTTAGACTGAATTATATGATTGTAATGATATCTATATGATGATGCACGAAATGATATTTACGATTGTGATGCAAATATTCATGTTGTTTGGCCTTATACGATGTCATGAGTATGATTTGTTTGATTAAATGAATAGATAAGCAAAGTTATCCAGAAAACATAAAATGCATGCATAAGTGCACTAGTTTAAATAAGATAATTGGAAGATTCGTACCATATAGGTGTGAATAATAATTGGCCTACAGTGAATTATATGCTTGTGAAAATGTTACTATGATGATGAAATAGTGTTATATGCATATGCATAAGAAAGTCAAGTCAGAGGCCCTATAACCCCTCCTCCTTATCGAAGTGGTGTTTATAATAGAATTTAATGAGATTTGTACTGAATAAATTTCCGGCTGAGAAACCAAAGAGTCCAGTGATAGAATACTCATAAACATGATTAGAGATTGAGAATGAGTTGGTAAGTAAAGTCAAAACTAGTTGGAGGAATGATATTTGAAATGTGTAATATCTGAGTGTGACAGTTATAGTTGGATAGATTTTAGCAGTCTCTTCAAAGATGTTTTATGTGTTTATCCGTTCTCAGAAATATTTCTATGGCTGTTGATCTTCGGAAGAACTTCTTGTTATATAGGGATGCTTTCTAATCCTGATGCTAGATGAAAACATTGGTAGCCTGACTGGTTTGTAATTTGTATTGCCTTATTCCCTTGGGAAATCTATTATATTTCGTCTGATAAGAATTGATGAGAGAATGTGTATGATACTATGATTATGTTTCTTCTACTTGATGCTCCATTTGATATATATATATAGGAAGATACATTATTCTTATTGTATTTGATTCCAGTGGGATTAAATGATGTTTTCTTCTGGACTTCTTTTCTCTGAGGAATTATCAAGATCTTTCGTATTTTCCTATGAGTTTGGTTTTCGATCTTTCGACATAGTATCATATCTTGGGTTTGTTTATTCTGGGTTTCTCTATCTTGGATTTCTTTACTCGGTTTTCTTGTTATCTTTGTTCTATAATTTGTTAATTATGACTCATGTTTGAAGTGCGTTCTTTAGCTTGTAATAATCATGTCAAGTATGATTATACTTCTAATTTGATCTTGGTAATGTGATGATTTTAGTATTGGGATTTTTCTAATTTTCATGTAAGGATTTGACATCAGTAAAGGCATAGGTGAAAAAAGCGCAAGTTTTAATCGGTATGGTGGATTACTTCTCTCAAGTAAGTCAATCATAGTTAATGTCTTCAATTGAGATATTTTGGTTACTTGAGTTAATGCAATTGAGATGGTTTTGATTAGCATAATGAATGAATAGTAAAGGATTGCATGAAGAATTGTTTTCTAACTAGAAGAAAGGATTACTTAAAATGTCATTCACTGGTGATTAAGATCAACTCGAGTGTTCAATCTGTGGGAATTATTTATTTGAAAGATTTCATGTGACAATTATGTCAAGATCATTTTTCTCAAGTCTGATAATAGAATTTCATTTCTTTACGGATAAAAGGTAAATAGTTTGAACGAGAAGTGTACATCTCTTAGAAAAAATTTTTGATATGAGTTAAGGCTACTACGAATGATGAAGTTTTTGTCTAGTGAAAGCTGAAAAGTTTATTATGTAACACCCCTCACCCGTATCCAACGCCAGGATAGGGTTTGAGGTGCTACCGGATTTAAACTCAACCAATTTTAGGAAATCGGGCCATAAAATTTTGATCAATTTAAGACTTTTCATTTCAAGTGCAGTCTGTCCCTTATTTGGGCTTATGAGGCCCAAAACATACAACTGAGGTGGTTCGGGACCAATCCGAGGGCTCAAGAAAAACTTAGAAAATTTCATGCTTCAAGGCTCTACATGCCCGTGCGGGTATAGGGCACACACCCGTGTGCTAGAGACACAACCATGTCCTGCACCCATGTGGCCAATTTAATTTCCATAATTTCATAAACAAGTGTAGACTTCATACGGCCTGGAGACACGCCCATGTCCTTTGCCCGTGTCCTTTCACATGGCCACGACACACCCTTGGCGTATCCCATGTACAAAAACCTGGGTATTCTATTTCTGATGTCAGCATCACACTACCACGGTACACGCCCGTGTACTAGGCCGTGCCCTCCACACGGCTGACACACACGGCTGTGTCTCTACCCGTGTGATAATTACCATGCATTTAGACTTGAGATTTCTAGGTGCAGGGGACACACGGCCTTCTCTGTAACACCCCGTACCCGAGTCCGTCGCCGGAGTCGGACACGAGGGGTTTGCAGACTTAAATCACTTCTTTGCACAATCCATTTTAAATTTTCCAGGCAAGCTGATTAACTGCGTCACTGTCACCTTAAAAATCATATCTTGAGTTTCACAACTCGAAAATCAGCTTCGTGATTTTTCCCTGAAACTAGACTCATATATGCATCTACAAATTTTTTTCTAGAATTTTTGGTCGGGCCAATTAGTACAGTTTATTAGTCAAAGTCTCCCATGTTACAGGGATCGACTACACTGACCTTTGCGCATTACGACTTGGATATCTCCCTGTACAGGGCTTCAATACTGATGCCGTTTGTTTCTATAGAAACTAGACTCAAAAAGGAATCTATTCATATATGGGATGACTTAAAAAAGGAATCTATTCATATATGGAATGACTTCTAATTATCTCTGGTTAATTTATAATGAATTTCTAAAGTCGGAACAGGGAATCCAGAAACCGTTCTGACCCTGTCTCACGAAAACTTTAGCATGTCATAATATACTGTTCATATGAACGTTTCGTTACTTTCCTATGAAAATAGATTCATCAAGGTTCGTTTGCATAATTTATTCACTATTTAATTCCATTCCTACTATTTTTAGTGATTTTCCAAATCTACATCACTGCTGCTGTCAGCATCTGCCTTTAAGGTAGACTTTACCTATTTCATAGTTTCCATGATTCAACTAGCCCTTTTAGCATAAATAGCACAAATTATGATAGTGATTAACCATTCCCATGGCCAATCCTTGTTAAGCATATCCATACCAAATGAGTATAACATTATGCTCAAACATATATAAGCCATTTTCGCATGGCTATCCAAAATTATACAAATCCAAAGGGTCCATGACCCACAACAAAAAGGGTAGTCCTATACATGCCATTTCGAAGTTCAACCAAAATTGTACCAAAAGGGGGCTTTGATAGTGTGGGAGACTTCGACTTCCAAAAATCCCAAGTCCGATAGCTGACGAGCCAAAATCTATAAAACAGAGAAACAAAGAAACGGAGTAAGCAATTTATGCTTAGTAAGTTTTGAGCAAGGGATTCCAGCACAACAAAAGTATAGCATTCATGTAGCTAAACAGATAATTTCATATGCACAAATTTTCAGTATCATACTTACTTCACATTACCAACCCTTATATTCATACACAAAGATCAACTTAGCCAAAGGCCGGTAGCTCATTTATCAACTGAGTGAATACTTATTTGTAAGGGCTCAACTAATTCAAAGCACATACAAAACATACCTCAATGTTGGGATGTTACAAGCGTATTAACTGGAATTTTTACAGCAAAATCGTTCATTCCCAAATCACGTACCTTCGAAATTTAACCGGATATAGCTACTCGTTCAAATGCCTTCGGGTCATAGCCCGGTTATAGTAACTCGCACAAATGCCTTCGGGACTTAACCCGGATTTAGTAACTCGCACAAATGCCTTCGGGCTTAGCCCGGAATTAGTATCTCGCACAAATGCCTTCAGATCTTAGTCCGGATATGGTCACTTAGCACAAAGCCTTCGGGACTTAGCCCGGACATCATTCGAATAACCATGCACATTTAACAATAAATCATGACACATTCGTATTTCATTTTCATTAGCAAAACTCAAACACAAGACACTTATCACTCTTGCAATTTCGGCTCAATAACCACACACAAAGAGCATGATTTTGATTTGCTTAAAACATGATCTAATCAAATCATAATTTAAGCTCTATTACTCAAGAACTTACCTCGGATGTTGTCGAATGGTTTCGACGGCTATTCGACCACTTTTTCCTTCCCTTTATCAGATTTAGTTCCCCTTTGCTCTTGAGCTTAATTCAAACAAATTTAACTCATTAAAGTCTCATTTTGCTAGCTTATGGCCGAATATGACAAGGAGTTTGATAGGTCATATGGCCACCTTTTAGCTCAAATACACAATGGTCATACGCATTTTTAATCACATCAAGCAATTTAATACAATTCATTCGAACATCAAAAGAGAAGCTCAAGGTACTTAGCCCATATATACATTAGACACTAGAGTCACATATGTACGAAATCACGAATCAAATTCAACATACTAGCTAATATTTCCCCTTAGCCGAATTTTCTAAGTCAAGCTAAAGCCATCAATAGGCTACCTATGGCCGAACATACACATAACTTATGTACTTATTCATGTGGCCGAACATACATGTCTATGTTGGGGCCGATTGCATCACAACACCATACCATTTCAATTTTTGGCCATGGTTAAACAAAGAACTTAATGTCTCACTCAAAAATGCTAAAAAGAAGATTCAAGAATCATCAATCCACCATCACATGCACCATTACAAAGCTTCACTTTTAGCATGCAAATGATATCAACACCAATCCACCTTGGCCGAATATCATCTCCATGACATAGTAAAGATTTGAACCATGGGCTATTTAGAACTCAAGCTAACTACTAAAACATGCATGCATCTCATGGAACATCATCAAACATACCTTAGTCTATCAAACCACCATAGCCGATTTCCTCAAAGCTCTTTTTCCTTCTTTTTCTTTCTCCTATTCGGCCAAGAATAACATGAGAGCTTTTCTCTTCCTTTTTTTTTTGGTCATGCATGAGAATGATGAACACATTTTTTTCTCTTTGTTTTCTTCCTTCAATTTCTTATTAGTTTATTGCCCATGCTTCTTATTTTATTCTTCCATTAACACAACATGTTTCATGACATGTTTTGCCCATGCTTCTTATTTTATTTTTCCATTAACACAACATGTTTCATGACATGTTTTGCCCATGCTTCTTATTTTATTTTTCCATTAACACAACATGTTTCATGACATGTTTTGCCCATCATCCCTTGTCATGGCCGGCCACTAGTACTTAAATGGGGGGAAATTGACATGCAAGTCCACCCCTTTGATTACATGCACTATTAGGCCACTTGCATTTGCCTAGCACATTTCTAAATTTTCTCACATAAGTCCTATCAACTAAATTCACATGCAATTAACTAAATCGAAGCTTAAAACTTTCACACATTTATATTCACATATTTTAGGCAATAATTATCACATTCAAATAATTTGGTACTCGGTCTAGTGGTCCCGAGACCGCTTTCCGACTAGGGTCACTTTAGGGCTGTCACATTCTCACACGCCCATAGGGCTGATCATGTGTCACACATGGCCTACACACACGCCTGTGTGTCTACCCTTATGGACAATATGAGGCTATCTACCAAGCCTCATTGCCACCCTAATGTACCTATTTTCATGTCAATACCAACCAATACCAAAACAAGCATAATAGATATTCATTCAACCATGAAGATGCATCTTTTATAGACTCGAAATGAAAGCCTTCATCCAAGGCTTAATGTAAAGAGTGAAATCTATTCTAGACCAACGTATTTAGCCAATTCTCAAAGACACAAAATAATAAGGTCTAGCCCTATACATGCCATAATCAAAAATATAAATCCAACTATACCGAGTTTTACGGTTGATAGTGTGATTGATATCCCTTACTTCCAGTGATCCTTAAGCTAATTAGGCGGCACTGTAAGAAGATGAAAACAAAGACAGAGTAAGCATAAAAGCTTGGTAAGTTGCATATAAATAATTATACAACAACAATTTCACCTCTAATCATCATACTCATAGAACAAATATAGGCATAAGCTTGACTTACTCATTACCGTCTACTCAAGTCACATTTTCTACTTTGAGATCATTACTCATGCATACCAAATAGGTACCTGTACCACTCACAACATTATTATACTTTCCTTACTAACTCACTTTCGTAACTTTTAAAGTTGAACCTTTCGGAATACTACTGGATATTCTATAAACCTCAAACATGGAATAAGTTGCCGATGCCATGTCCAAGACATGGTCTTACACTGGCTATCGTCATCGAGGCTGATGCCATGTCCCAGACATGGTCTTACACTAGCTCTCGTATATATATGTGCTGATGCCATGTCTCAGACATGTCTTACACTGGCTATCATCATCGAGGCCGATGCATGTCCCAGACATGTCTTACACTAGCACTCGTCTCAATGCCGATGTCATGTCCTAGACATGGTCTTACACTGGCTCTCATAATGTGGCCGATGCATGTCCCAAACATGTTTTACATTAGCACACAAATAACCTGAAAGTTATGGCATGAATATCAGTTTGGTTTCCTAAGGTTTCAACGAGATTTTTCTACTATCTCAATTATTATTATGCATTCTAAGTTCACAATCTAGCAATTCACACTATATCAATTCAATGACAATTCAAATACATGCATTAACAATGTAGTTGTATTATTTACATACAAATTACCTCGGTTTGCAAAATGTACTCGACTAGTCGGTCTAGTCGATTTGCTTGGCTTTCCCTCAATCTAGGTTCGGATTCGGTAAATCTTGATCTATAATAGCAAAATGCACTCATTTAGTCACTAATTACAATTAGGCAATCATAAATTCACATCTTAGGTAAAATGACCATTTGCCCCTAGACCTTGGCAAAATGACCATTTTGCCCCTATGCTCAGAAATTAATTTTTATCGAATTTCTTCGTATCTCAAGCCTAGATGAACCATTTTTACTCTAATAGCAACTTCAAATTCCTAGAATTTCACATATTTATCAACTATTTTACAACTTATGGATAAAAGCCCCTTTAGGTGTTTTCCATAAAAACTCCTTCACAAAAGTTGTTTATAACATAACTAGGACACATATTCTTCCATAAAATTTTAGAAAACACTCTAAATGCTCTCATGATAAAACCCTAAACTTTCCACCATTTTGTAGTAGAGTCCCCTCATTTGAAAGCTCATGTTTCGAGGGTTCTAAAAATGCAAAAATCATCAACAAAAGATGAGAAAACCACTTACTTGTAATGACTTAGAGTTGCTAAAAATTTTTTGAAGCTTAAAACCCTTACAATGGCTGGAAAAATCGGTGGAAGTGAAAAGAAAATGAAAGAAAAAGATGATAGCTAGGCTGGCATTATTTTAGTACACCTTATGTAATCAACATACCTAATGTTGACTTTCAAACATTCCTCTCTACCATGGCCGGCCAAGCTATCATAATAGGGCCTAATTGCCCTTTATAGACCCTAAATTTTAATTCTGTAGCTATTTGGCACACTTGGGTACTAAAATGCAACTTTTGCCTTTTATGTAATTTAGTCCTTTTTCGCAAATCAGGCCCACAACATTAAAATCTACTTATCAATTTTTTCATGTGCTAATGTAATTATACTATAACCTCATAATAATAATAAAAATTATTTACCCAATTTCAAATTTGTGGTGCCGAGACCACTGTTCCGACTAGGCCTTAAATTGGGTTGTTACATATTACATGTTGGCAAAGTTTGGACAGATGAGAATATTGGTAACCGAAGCATTTGAACTGGACTAGTCTGCATTGAGTAAAGACTTCTTGATTTTTAGTAATGTACTGTTGTATGAATTGTGATGTGTTTCAAGACAATAAGGTAATGTGATAGTTTAGAGCATTCGATGCCACAAAAAATCTGAATTGTTAATGGGGTTAAAGCCGAGCATCAGGATCTACCTGAGTTATCTCTGCCAGGATTGACATTAGGATGGAAATGAGAAAGGATTATTCTCGAGGCCATATCAGAATTATTTTCGTAGCGGAAAGAGGAAAATGTGATGTATCTTATTGTTAAATGTTTGACAAGATCTGTAAATCATACCGGTATTTAATGAATTTCTACTCATCAGATTATGGAATTCCTGATCTCTCTGATTTTTGGATTACTTGGAATTCTAGTCTTCATTAATCAAATTGAGATTTGGGTTTTATGTCATGATATCAGGGAAAAATGAGAAGGCTTTGAAATTTTAAGAACAATTGGGAGTTGAGTCCGCAAGCTTTCTGATCATATGAGAAATTAAAAAGATGTATTGGAGGCACAGCCTAAGTGGAAGTTCTTTGGCATCAAATATGAGATTGAGGAATATAAGTGAAAACC
This sequence comes from Gossypium hirsutum, assembly GCF_007990345.1. NCBI lineage: Eukaryota > Viridiplantae > Streptophyta > Magnoliopsida > Malvales > Malvaceae > Gossypium > Gossypium hirsutum. The sequence continues at coordinate 77,447,330 of NC_053424.1, read as the reverse complement.
ACTTTTCCAATAAGATTTTCGGGGACGAAAATCCCTAAAGGGGGGAGAGTTGTAACATCCTAATTTTGGGCCTAGTCGGAACAGTGGTTTTGGCACCACAAACCTGTCAAAGAAAATTTAATTTTTATTATATTTTTATGGTCTATGATTTCAGGGAATAATTTCGTGAAAATTTCGCTCGAAAAGTTTGACGTTTGGGCACTCAATTTAGTCAAAAGGACTAAATTGTAAAAATTTGCAAAATGTGTGTTCTAGTACACAAAGGTACTAAGTACTTGTGAGTAATGGGTTTTTAAATTGGAGGTCCTTAATTGGTAAATAGCCCATTTTGTAATTAGTGGACAAAAATGGGTATGGCATGGTATATTTTTACTTATTTTTCATTAAGGGTATTTTAGTAATTTGGCAAATAAAGCCAAAATAACTAAGAAAAATATGTCATCTTCTTCATTTTTCTCATGCCATAACCATATATGGAGATGGAAGACATGGCTAGGGTTTGTAAAACTTCCAAGCTTGATTGTAAGTCCATCTTTGCCCCATTTTTAATGTTCTTTGCATTTTTGAAATCCTCGTAGCTCGATTTACCCATTTTTTCCATTAATTTGAGCTAGGGTTCATGTTTAAAAATTGACCCATATGTGGCATGCATGCATTTTGATGTCTAATGGTAGAAAATGAGTATTGGGTGTTAGATAGACAACTTTTGCTAAGCGATTTTACGTGAAAATGAGTAAAATGACATAATCGGTAAAAATACCTATTGTTCATAATTACATGTTAGAGTGAGAATTTAATGTTGTCATAGAAGGGAAAAATGATCAGCATGTCATAAAATAAAAGAAAATAGGATGAAGTTTAATTTCTGAACCTTGGGGAAAAGTGTAAAATGCAAAAGTTTAGGGGTCAAAATGCAAATTTGTAAAAATATGATTTATGGACTTATTTGAATAATGTGAGTAATAAATGAGCTATATTTTTAATTTTAAATCAAGCAAATCGAGATTCGGGCTAAAATCGAGAAAATACCAAGTAGTGGACTTAAATGGGAAAAATGGTCATTTTTGTATACGAGGTAAGTTCATATGATTTTCAATAATGCAATGTGTATTTTAATATTATTGCTTTAATAGTACATGAGACGTAAGTACATGTACAAATAAATACCTTAATTGATGTTTTAAATGTTTAAATAACATTTAGATAAATAATATGTTATTTGGTTACTTTGCTGCTATAATATGTTTTGATGTTTTATGCTTATGCTATAAGTGTTGCCATGTTAGTATTTGTATATGATAATGCCATATGATATGAGGCCAACATTCCGCGAATGTTCGACAAAGAGATGAAAGTCCAAAAATCCCGTTTGAACTTAGGAATAGGTGAGGATACAAGTGACATGTAACTAGGATAGCTATGTATATATGAGCTCATTTGATGACATGCTACATGCTAGGTCCTAGAGCTTGTGTAGCCCCATTGAGAGGCATGTAATTATGTGGTACACGCTAGGTTTGGGAGCTTATGTAGCCCTGTTGAGAGGCGTGGTTATGTGATGCATGCTAGGTCCGGGTGCTCTTATGTAGCCCTGTTGAGAGGCGTGCTACGTTATGATTATGGCACTTCAGTGCGTTTGTATCCAAGTATCCTATTCATTATTCCAAATGTTCAACGGGTAATGTATATGAAATTTGCACGTAAGCTAAGTAAGGTATGTATATGTGCAAGAAAGCACAGGTATGTATTTGCCATTATATGCTCGTATGACTATGATGATTTATGGCGATATATGTCCTTGTGTATTATGTATGAATGGATATGAACGGTAATGTTATATGATTTGGTTAAAGTATGATGGTTTGTGGAAAGATACATGTATGATATTAAATCATGCCTATGAGTATAAAGCAACAATGAATTTATGATAGCTATTGTGATTTTGCACCGAAACAGTGTTGAACCGCACCAGTAGCCCGACTTTGAAAAATCACCATAAATAGTGGAAGTCAAATTAGAGGCTGAATAATATATGAAATTAAAAATGAGTCTAGCTTCTCATAAAGGAAACGGTGCAAGCAAAAGAATTTTGTATTATGAGATATTTGAGTTCTTGTGAGACAGAGTCGGAGTGATTCCAGACTCCCCTATCTTAGCTTTAGAAAATTACTAGAAATTGTACAAAAATAATTGTGAGTTATAAATTATATGGTTAAAATTATTATTGAGTATATTTTCTAGAAAGATAGATGGGAGAATTATTCGAGTTTTGTATTACGAGATAAATAATTTATAGTGAAGAGAGGTCAGAACTGTAGGATAGCAAAACAGGGGAAATTTTAATGAATAAACTGTACTAATTGGCTAAACCAAAAATTCTTAAAATTTTATGGGAATAATATATGTGAGTCTAGTTTCTGAAAAATTTAACGGATCTTAATTTGGAGTCCTGTAGTTCGAGTTATAAATAATTTATCAACTATGACTCGAGTAGATAACTTGAATAGAATATGACTAAAAGTGTAATTATGGTTGTTTTACCTAAGGAAAGATATTGGTAAATTTCTTATTAATTTCATATGGACTTACTAAGTGTAAAGGTTACCCATCCCTCCATTTTTTTTAGTATTAGTAGGTCAGCTCGGGGTTGGAGATCGTCGGAGGCACCATCACACTATCAGAATGTTGATGTGAAGCGTCGATAAACTTCAAATGTTTTCAAGTGAGTGGCATGTATAGAGACTTAGTCATTATGATAGTTGTTAGTATGATTTGGCCAAACGTATTGGCTTATGATGATTAAATTGTATATAGCCATGTGATATGGTTTATATTCGATCATTGGGTTGCAAACCTAATTGATTATACAAGCTTAATCCATTGCCATATGATATGTCATGCTTATGTTGTGAATAAATTATGACCATTAGATGTGACCATATTCTTAATGTAAAGGTGTAAGGTAAGAATAAGTAATGCTGTTGTTAAACATGAAATTGGTGTGGAATGTCTTAGTCAAGCATGTTGTTTTACGTATGTGAATTGTTGGTATTCTATAAAGACGAGGCTTAGTTATATATATAAGTTTGTTGTTAAGTTGAGATTATTTGACATGAAGATAACTGTTGTATGAGAGTATAAGTGGTAATATAATTGATAAGGCCAAATAAAGGTGAAATGGTATGTCTAGGCTTGGTATAAAATGAGAACAAGATCTGGTATATCTAGTTCAGGATAATGTAAGAATGTGTATTTCATGCATGATGGTCAGAAAATGATATATTTGTATCAAAATAGAGGATGTTGAATGTTATTGAAACCATGTGGGTGCATGTAGGGTGACAAAAAGGCTTGGAAAATAGCCTAAGAGTTAATTACACAGGTTGAGACACGGCCGTGTGTCTTAACTGTGTGAGGGACACGGCCTGGAGACAAGGGCGTCTAGCCTGGCGTTGTGGTTCAATTTGTGTGCTGACATCATATACAGAGAGTTAGACAGCCTTGGGACACGGGCGTGTCAAAGGCACACGGGCATGTGACTCTGTTTTATGGTAAAATTTTCTATGTTTTCCCAGAACTTTCCAAAGTTCTTGATTTAGTCCCGAAAACTTTCTAAAGTATGTTTTGGGCTTCGTAGACCCAAATAAGGGACTAGGTGCATGTGAATGAAAGTTTCAAAATAATAGTGAAATTTTATAGCCCGTATTTTAGTTGGGTGTTTGTATGTTTGTCTGGTAATGCCTCGTACCCTATCTAGGTCTCGGGTACGGGTAAGGGGTGTTACAGCAATAGGTGGCTTCGGTAAAAAGAGAAGAGAAACTAGGGTTTCTTTTAGGATTTGATGCTAGCGGTAGAAGAGGGAGATTTAAGGATTTTTAGGGTTAAGCAAATTGCTTTGAGGGATATAAAAAATTGTAAAATGAAGAGGAGTTTATATAGGGAAGTATTAGGGCAACATGTAGCTTAAATTTAGGTGCATTAAGGTTTCTTGGAAGGAAAGTAATGGGAGTAGCGACAGAGTATGGATTTTCCCTCATTTTTGCTATCTTGTGCCTCAAACTCAGACTGTATTTACAAACTTACTCAAAAGAAAAATTGATTAGTACTAGGGCCAAATTTGACCCCCTTTATTAACATAAAAATTTGAAATTTAAGTAAAACAAATGAAACTTAAAAATTTTAAATCTTAAGTAGAAAATTTATTCTTAACAATTTACATTAAATTAATTCCCAAGAATGGTTGGAGGGGTTACAGTGGTCTCCCTTAAGTTCCAATCTCCTTAGACGAATTAATTAAATGTAATAAGTTAAGGAAATAAGTTCTAATTAATTATTTATTTACAAAATGAGTTCATGAAAAATCAAGGGTTTGTTAATTTGAACGAGGATTCAATATGCTCAACCTCACCATCCCAGTAGTGCTTGAGAGGTTGACCATTAACTTTAAACGTACCTCTGTAATTGTTGTATAGGTTAATAGCTCCATAAGGATAAACTCGGTAGATTGTATACGCTCCTTTCTATTGGGATTTGAACTTTCCAGGAAATAACTTCAACCTTGAATCAAACAACAGAACCTTCTGACCTTTTTTAAACTTGTGAGGTTGTATATGAATATCATGCCATCTCTTTGATCTTTCTTTACACATTTTGGCATTCTCATAAGAAAACAACCTCAGCTCTTCCAACTCATCAAGTTGTAACATCTTTCTCTTACCGGCTTGCTTAAGATCAAAGTTTAACTGCTTCAAAGCCCAGTGAGCTCTATTCTCCAACTCTAATGATAAATGACATGCCTTTCCAAAGACTAACCAATAAAGAGTCATTCCTAACGGTGTCTCGATAGGCCCATAATGCATCATCGAGCGTTTGAGACCAATCTTTTCTGCTAGGGCATACTACCCTTTCAAGGATACCTTTGATTTCATGGTTCACTCTTTCAACTTGCCTATTAGACTAGGGGTGATAGGCAGTAGCAATCTTGTGCTTCACATCATATTTTTCAAGCAACCACTTAAGCCATTTTTTCACAAAGTGAGAACCTTCATCACTAATAATAAGCCTTGGTGTCCCAAATCGTGCAAACACATGCTTATGTAGGAATCGCATGACTACCTTAGCATCAGTTGTAGGGTATGCTTCTACTTTAACCCACCCACTTGGATACATTGTCCACAGCAACTAAGATGTTTTTGTTCCCATACAAAGAAGGAAATGGGCCTAAGAAGTCAATGCTCCATACGTCGAATAATTCAATCTCTAAAATTGTCAAAGGCATCTCATTCCTCCTTTATATATTTCCGACCCTTTGGCATTCATCACAGTTCTTCACATAAGTATAAGCATCTTTAAATAGTGTAGGCCAAAAGAAACCTGCTTGCAAAATCTTTTCTGCAGCCCATGAACCACCAAAGTGTCCCCACTTGGAGATGAATGGTAATGATACAAGATCTCAGCAATCTTACTTTCAGCTACACACTTTTGGATTATATTATCTGCACACTATTTAAACAAAAACGGATCCTCCCAAAAATAATACCGACTGTCATGAAGGAATTCTTTCCTTTGTTGGTATGTCATTTCTTAACGAATTATTTCACATGAAAGATAATTGGCAAAATCAGCAAACCAAGGTGTTTCATGAATTCGACTTACCTCAAATAAGTGTTCATCTGGGAAATTCTCGTTGATAGGCACACATGAACGAGTTACCTCGTCTTGCTCCAACCTCGACAGATGATCAACTATTTGATTTTCGAAACCTTTTCTATCTTGGATCTCAATGTCAAATTCTTAGAGTAAAAGTATCCAACGAATTAGCCTCAATTTCGCATCTTTCTTTGTGAGCAAGTATTTAATGGCTGCATAGTCAGTAAATACTGTAACTTTGATACCTATAAGATATGAGTGGAATTTGTCAAAAGCAAAAACTATAGCAAAGAGTTCATTTTCAATTATCGTATAATTGAGTTGGGCTCCCATCAAAGTTCTACTTGCATAGTAAATAGGGTGAAACACTTTGTTTCTTCTTTGACCCATCATAGCTCCAACGGCATAATCACTTACATCGCACATCAACTCAAAAGGTGAGCTCCAATCAGGTGTAACGATTATTGGGGCTGAGATTAACTATTTTTTTAGATCTTCAAAAGCTTCCAAACATGCTTTGTTGAAATCAAACACTATATCTTTCTCTAACAACAAACACAACGGTTTAGAAATTTTTGAGAAATCATTGATAAACCTTCGGTAAAAACCAGAATGGCCTAAGAAAATTCTGACTCCTTTCACATTAATTAGGGCCAGTAATCTTTCAATTACATCCACTTTTTCTTTATCGACTTCAATTCCTCTCTTTGAGATTTTATGCCCTAAGGCAATCCCTTCCTTAACCGTAAAATGACATTTTTCCCAGTTAAAGACAAGATTCATCTCTTCGCATCTCTTCAGTACCTTAGCCAAATTACTCAAAAAAATATTATAAGTGTTACAAAAAATAGAAAAATCATCCATGAAAACCTCAACAAAATTTTCAACCATATCAGTGAATATTGCCATCATGCATCATTGAAATGTTGCAGGTGCATTGCATAAACCAAAAGGCATTTGCCTAAAAGCAAACGTACTGTATGGACAAGTAAAGGTCATTTTATGTAGGTCCTCTAGAGCTACAACTATTTGGTTATATCCCGAATAGACATCTAAAAAATAATAGAATTCATTACTTGCCAATCGATCTAACATCTGATCTATAAAAGGCAACGAAAAATGGTCATTCTGAGTGGATTTATTCAATTTTCTGTAATCAATACAAATTTTCCAACCAGTAACTATTCTCGTTGGAATCAACTCGTTATGCTCATTTTCAACAATCATGATTCCACCTTTCTTCAGCACACACTGCACCAGACCTACCCACGAACTATCTAAAATAGGATAGATGATTCCTACATCTAACCATTTGATCACTTCCTTTCTCACACCTTCTTTCATAATAGGATTGAGCGTCCTTTGCCCGTCAATTCAAGCTCTTTCACCTTCTTCTAAAATAATTTTATGCATGCAAAAAGAAGGGTTTATACCTCGAATATTAGCTATGGTCTAACCAATTGCTTTCTTAAATTTCTTTGGAACAACAATTAGTTGCTCCTCTTCAATTCTGCTAAAATAATTACAGTAAAGGTGGAACAGTCACCTAAATAAACGTATTTGAAATGGGAAGGAAGTGCCTTTAGTTCGAGTTTAGGTGGTTCTTCAATTGACAACTTGGGTTGCACAAATTTTCTAATTTCTAACTCCAATGGTTTAAACTATGTGGATTGAATAAAATTCCTTAGATTGGCTTCCATAAAGGCCATGTTTTCTTCACCTTCTTCATCTTCCAAAAGGTCAAAATCTAAGGCTTTCTTCAATGGATCTTCTTTAAAATTGCTTTCTATAGAAACCAAGGTTTCTATCTCTTCCATAACTGAACACTCTTCTGCCGGATCGAGAAATCTCATCGCTTTAAGAATGTTAAAAGTTACTTGATCGTCTTCAACTCGCATGGTGAGTTCACCTTTCTACACATCAATTAATGTTCTTCTCGTGGCTAAGAAAGGTCTCCCAAGGATGATCGACACTTCTTTATCTGCTTCAAAATTTAAGACAATGAAATCAACAGGAAAAATAAAATTATTAACTCTTACCAAAACATCATCAATCTTTCCCTCGGGATATGCTAAAGTTTGATTCGCTAGTTGAAGAGTCACAGTTGTAGGTCTTACTTCACCTATCCCTAGCATCTTGAAAATACTTAGGCATCAAGTTGATACTGGCTTCTAAATCACATAAAGCTTTACGACAGTAAGATTCACCAGTGTTACAGGGTATAGTAAAGCTTCCTGGGTATTTCAATTTTGATAGCAGTTTGTTCTGCAGGAACGCACTGCACTTCTTTGTCAAGGCAACAATCAGATACTCACTCAGTCGTTTCTTCTTGGATAGTATATCTTTCATAAACTTCACATAATTTGGCATTTGTTCTAAAGCCTCCACCAATGGAATATTGATGTGTAACTGCTTCAGAACATCCAAAACTTCTTAAATTGCACATCCTGTTTCTGCTTGTGTTGCTGCAATCTTTGCGGATGGAGGTGATGGAACTTTCGGTTGAATCGGATAACTCTTCTGAGTAGGTAAATCTGCATCCAAAGATGATGTTAATGTAATATCCTGAATTAGGGCTTAATCGGAATAGTGGTTTCGTGACCACAAATCCAAGATAGAAATAATTATTTTACAATGATTTTGATGTTTATGATATGATTGCATGATTGTGTGAAAATTTCGTGATGAAATTCTATGCCTAAAGTGCTTAAATTGAAAGTAGGGACTAAATCGAATAAGTTGCAAAACTTGCATTCTAGAAGTTTTTAGTATGAAATTGTTTTGGAATATTAATGAGGAGGTCTTAAATAGCAATTTGACCAATTTTAAGTTCATGGACAAAATTAGGACATGGAAGGAATTTTTGGAAAGTTTAGTAGTAAGGGTATTTTGGTCATTTAGTTATTAAAATGAATTTAAAACAAAATTAAAAGCCAATTTTTGTCCATCTTCTTCATTAGGCCGAAATTTCAAGGGTTCTCCATAGCTAGGGTTTGTTTCAAGCTTCCAAGATCCATAGTAAGTGATTCCAAGCCCCGTTTTTAATGTTCTTTACGTTTTTGGAATCCCGGAAGCTCGATTAAGCTTATGCTAGCAATAATTCAACCTAGGGTTTATATTTGGAAAAATACCCATAGGTGAAATTTGTGTATTTTGATGTTTTATGTTATAATATGGGGTTTTAAATTATGTTAGACAACTTGTGCTACTCGGTTTTGAGTGAAAACGAGTAAAAGGGCTTAATCGGCAAAAATACCTAATAGTCACAAGTATATGTTAGAGAGAGAATTTGATGTTGCCATAGAAGGAAAAAGTGATCAGCATGTTATAAAACATAAGAATAAGGAATAAAGTTTAATTCCCGAGCCTAGGGGCAAAAATGTAATTATGCAAAAGTTTAGGGGCAAAAGTGTAATTTTTTTAAAGTTCGTATTAAAAGCTGTTTTGATGAATGTATGTATTAAATAAGATTAATTTGGTATTATAGATCAAGAAAAACGAGATTCAAGTCGTGATCGAGGAAAAGAAAAGATTGTGGACTAAATTGCAAAATCTTTATATTTTGGTACCAAGGTAAGTTCATGTGTAAATAATGTAGCATAAATGTTATTTTTAAGTTATTAATGTTAATTATATGATATGCTGATTTTTAATCGTGAAATATTATGCTTTGTGGTTAATGTTGAGTAATATGCAAATTATGTTTACTACTTGATAAATATGAATTGCTACCGAGTATCGGTTCCGATATTCCATGGAAGACGTCAAATGTGAGATCGAGGGAAAAAGCCCGTTTGAAACTTAGGAATAGATTAGGATACAAGTGACATGTCACTAGGATGGTTGAGCATCCGAACTCGTTGAGTTGAGTCCGAGTTCACTTATGGATGCAAATGTCCGAACTCGTTGAGTTGAGTCCGAGTTCGTGAGATGTAACTAGGCATCCGAACTCGTTGAGTTGAGTCCGAGTTCATTTATGGATGGGAACGCCCGAGCTCGTTGAGTTGAGTCCGAGTTCACTTAGGGGCGGGTTACATGATTTCTTGATTACATATGTGGCACTTATGTGCAAATTATCCATGTATCCGAGTTGTATTCCGATGTGTTCAACGGGTGAAATTTCTAGTTTAATGGAAGAGCACTTAAGATATAAGTGACGTTTTGGGTAAGTGTTGTGAAATGGACACTTTGGACAGGTATGTTCTTAACCCTCGGGTTGAAAATAGATACAACAACGATAAGGTGGTAAGATGATCAATGATGTTTAAAGATGTGATATATGTTTTGGTGGTACCATGCTAAAGTTGTTTGGTATATTTGCATTGTTATGTTACTTGTTATTTACATATGAACTTACTAAGCATTTATGCTTACTCCTTCCTTTTCATTCACTGTAGTTTTGAGCAAGCCAGCTCGAGAATCGGGACGGGTCGAAGGTTCGATCACACTATCCAAAGGACTTTTATCTTGGTAAATGGCTTGTACAACTACTTAAGTATGGCATGTATAGCAATATACCTATTTTGTGTAAATAATTTTATGATATGGCCATGTTTGGTTGAGAAAATGTTTGATATTGATAAGTCATGGTGATGGCTAATTTAGATCATGTTTGATATCATGGAAGTTTAACAGGTTATCTAGTTCATAAAAATTCATGGAAAGATGAAACTTGCCTTAAAACAGAATATTGCTGCAGCAATGACATGAATTTGAAAAATCACTAAAATAGTATAAATGGAACTAAATGATGAGTAGGTTATGAAATTGAAGATTAATGAGTCTATTTTCATATGGATTGAACAAAACAGGAATATAAATTATATTTTATGAGATATTTAAACTTTTGCGAAACAGGGCCAGAGTGATTTCTTGATCCCCTGTTCTGATTTTAAAAATTTATAATAAATTTTAATAAAATAATTAGAAGTTTTTATTTATATGTACAGATTCCTTATTGAGTCTAGTTTTAATAGAAATAAACCTCATAGTCATTGAAATTTTTTATAGAGATATATCTGATATGTAATACACAGAGGTCAGAGCAGTCGAACCCTGAAACAGGGGATACTTTAATTAATAAACTGTACTAATTGACCCAATAAAAAAATTCCAGAAAAAAATTATTAAATAGATATATGAGTCTAGATTCAGGGAAAATTTACAGATCTTGACTTCGAGTTTCGTAACTCGAGATATGATTTTTCTTGTAACTGTGACGCGAGTAGCTAGAAAGCTGTGAATGTAGAAACAAATGATTTGAAGTTCTTAAATTGATAAATTATGTTCAGTAACCCCTCAAGCTCAACTCCGGTGATGGTCTCGGGCGTGGGGGCGTTACAGTTAAAGTATCTGAATTCACTAAGTTAGGATTTACCTTGTCAGTCTTTGCATATTATAACTCTTTTGGTGTAGGAATTTCAACAACTGGTTGATTCTTCTTTGTGGGCTTATCTGCGATATCAATCAATCGGAGTTCCAGAATTTTACCACTTCGCAATGTCATTTCCTTGATATGTTCTTTACCCAAATTTGTTAGATTCTTAGTATCACTCTATAAGGTTCCTTGCGGTCTATTACGAAGCTCTGTAGCTAACTAACCCATTTGGTTTTTTAAATTTTTCAAAGTTGCTGCTTGGCTTTGGATCAAAGTGACATTCTTTGCCATGTACACTTTCAACAAGTTTTCCAAACTATTTGATGCCTTAGCTTGAGGTGGTTTTGGAGCTTGCTATTAAACCCTTGAGATTGGTTGGGTCTAGCCTGCAATAAGTTGTTGTTCGGTCCATTTCCTTGGTTTCTCTAAGAAAAATTAGGATGATTATGCCATGAAGGATTGTAGAAGTTGGACTGGGGTCCTTGTCCACTCCTATTTTGATGCTGGTTCCCCAACATAGTACACTAACTCGGGATTTGATGGAAAATTCTCAAAAGAATAACCTTCCTTACAGTACACACAGGAAACTACTTCAAATAGACTTGGTGGCTGAGCTACAAAATTATTAGCACTATTAGCAGTAAACTATTTTAACATAGAAGAAACAGACGATACCTGAGCTGATAACGAAGTGAGGGCATCAACTTCATGAACTCCAGCTACATGTCTTCTTGAAGCTGTTCGATTTTTTGGCCATTGATAGTTATTTCTCGCTATCCTCTCGATGATCTCATAAGTCTCATTATAAGACTTAGAAAAAATTGTACCATTCGCAGAAGCATCTACCATCAATCTTGTATGTGCATTGAGACCATTATAGAATGTCTCCAACTGGATACAATGAGGAATCCCATGATGAGGACACTTACGAAGTAACTCCTTGAGTCGCTCCCAAGCCTCATACAAAGACTCGTCATCCAATTGTTAGAAAGTTGTGATCGCGTTCCTCAACTTAGCATTTTTTCTAGGTGGGAAATACTTAACCAAAAATCTCTTTGCTAGTTCTTGTGTAACACCCCTATCCCGTATCCGTCGCCGGAATAGGTAAAAGGGCATTACTGGACTTGAAGCTCATATCCGAACAGTAAAAATTTTGAATATTTTTTTTAAAGAACGTTCCTTTAGGTAAATACTAAAGACAGTCAGGGATACAATTTAACTGCTATAAGTACACATTCAAAAGATGCCATTTTCGCATGGCTTATATACATTAACCAAAATATTCTTCGGCCACTGGTCTATTCTTTACATGCCATAAAATAATTCAAAACATAACAGTAACAAGCAGTGGATAGTGATAGTGTGACTAGTTGCTGACGATCCCCGAGCCTGTAGCTTCCAAATGAGATCTATAAAACAGAGGAAACAAAGTAAACAGAGTAAGCATTACAATGCTTAGTAAGTTTTAAGCAGTGTCAACAGATAACAATCAAATTATAACATAGTTGCTCGTATTTTTATTTCACTCTTCCTTCGGGCATACCATCCCTTTACCGAATATGCCCATCTCATCATATATAATAGGCAGATAAATTCTCACTTGATAGTGATCTCTTATAAACATAGGTACATTACATATTTTCACCTAACTTTCCACATTGACCAAACGCACAATAATCATAGAACAGTCTTATTGCTTTACTCACATATGCATCACATAACGACCTTGTGATTTAATCCAAATCAAGCTTAAATATAATCTCAAAATACATACCTGACCAGCTTAACGCATTGAACGTATTTATTACCAATTGTTACTGTGAAGTCGTATAATCTTATGCTTTACTCGAATCTTCAGCGAAACCTTTAGCTCGAATAGTCCCCACGCGTAGTTATCGGGTCTTACCCGGACAAAATCTCCACAGGTAGTCATCGGGTCTTACCCGGACATAATCTCCACACGTAGTCATCAGGTCTTACCCGGAATATATTTCCAAGTTTCATGTACATTTAATCACATGTTACAACATTCACATCGACTGTTATATTTGTAATTCATTTGCCTCATCAAATATCTAATAATACACACCTTTCACATTTGGTCATTCGGCCACATATACATATCTCATTCATATTTCACACTAGCCATTCGGCTTTACCACATATACATATCTTATATATATTTCACACTAGTATACATATCTCATACATATTTCACATTAGCCATTCGGCTTTACCACATATACATATCTCATACATATTTCACACTAGCCATTCGGCTTTACCACATATACATATCTCATTCATATTTCACATTAGCCATTCGGCTTTACCACATATACATATCTCATATTTATTTCACATTAGCCATTCGGCTTTACCACATATACATATCTCATACATATTTCACATTAGCCATTCGGCTTTACCACATATACATATCTCATATATATTTCACATTAGCCATTCGGCTTTACCACATATACATATCTCATATGTATTTCACATTAGCCATTCGGCTTTACCACGCACATATATATATTTATCTTGTACATCAATTTCAGCAATAGCTTATAAGCAACACAAATAGTTTCATCAATGTTTACAACAGATTTACATATTCACTACAAGCTATTTTCCTGAGCAATAGTCACTAAATTATTTATAACTGGAGCTAAAAAACTCAAAATCAATTTCTGTTAATTTTCCCTGAATATTGTATCATATATCTTCCATCCATAAAATTTTCAGAATTTTAGGTTTGGCCAATCAATACCAGATTTTTCTTAAAGTTTCCCCTGTTTCACTGTTTGACTAATCTGACCACTCTTCACTACGAATCAAATTTCTCATTGTACAGAATTCAAAATATGTTCTATTTGATTTCATTTGAAACTAGACTCATTAAGGAGTCTAAGCATATAAATTTTATCTTATAACCATTTTTTTACAAATTATAATGATTTTCTAAAAACAGAATAGGGGATTTCGGAGTCATTCTAACACTGTCTCACACAACTTTAAATATCTCTTTATAGGAAATTTCTTTGGTTACACGGTCTCTTTTATAAGAAACTAGACTAATTAAGCTTTGATTACATATTTTATTCAGCCTATAATTCCACACCAACAATTTATAGTGATTTTCTAAAATCACGTTACTGCTGCTGTCCTAAGCAAATTATTACAATTTGCTCTTAAATTTCCAAGTCCAAACACTTATGAACTTACCATTTGAGTTTAAGACATATCATGGCCACATCATATCTTATTAAATCAACTCATTATGATTGAATTTACTCAACGTTTAATCACTTAAAACTTACCTCGGAAGTTGTCGAACGATTTCAACGGCTATTCGATCACTTTTTCCTTTCCCTTATCCAACTTTGATCCTCTAAGCTCTTGAGCTAAATCAAACAATTTGCTTCCCAATCAAACACAATCACATGGCATCCATATATATTTTAGAACCATTCTTAACATACTACTCATTGACAAAACAAAACACTCATATCACATTTATAAAACTACAAGCCGAATATACCTATACTTACCTCACTTAAACATCAACCCTCAATTCATGTACATTCTCAAATAGAGTAATCCTTACTTTAACTATTAGCCAACTTTATCAAATGAACAATTTTACTTAAAGTGCCATATATATATCTACATAAGTGCTTAGATACCATGTTTCCAACAATTATTTCCTAGCTTAGTAGCCGAACCAATATTCAATAACAAACTCCTCTTTGATCAAACATATATTCGGCAAGGACATGATAATTTATACTACATCAATTTTAAGCACATAAATTACTCAAACATAACCAAATTCACATTCGGTCTTGGCACATAATAAGGTAGCCGATTCTTTACCCTTAGCACCCAATGCTCACATATGATTATTTGTATAGTTCAAACACTCATCTACCATCGTTCATCTAAATTTAACACGAAACAACAACCATATATCTCTTCCATTTTCTACCATGGCCGAATGCTCTAGCTACCACACCGTCTCAAATTTTTCCATGGGTTAAGCAAAGAACTTAATGACTAACTCAAAAATGCTAAAAAGAAAGTCCAAGAATCATCAATCCACCATCACATGTATCATTACAAAGCTTCACACTTAGCATGCTAATGACATCAACACAAATCCACCTTAGCCGAAACTTAACTCATACAAAACCTATCTTCAAACCATAAAATAGGTAGAATTTAACTAATCATCCAAATGGTGCATAAGTTTTTTTTTCAAGAATGGCATTGAACTTACCTTCCTCTTGCTATCCACCTTGGCCGAATTTTTTCCCTAAAGATTTTTCTTCCTCCTCTTTCTCTAGTCACGGCAATGGGGGAGTAAGGGTGAGACAACTTTGGTTTCTCCTCCCACTTACCTCATGTTTTATCATTCTTAATCACTATTTTATTTTCTAAACTAATAATGCTAATAGAAAATTCATATTATCATCAATGACCCATCCATGGCCGGCCACTACTCATTATAATTGGAAATTTGACATGCAAACCCATCATTCTTATAACATGCATTAATTGATCCTTATAGATTAACCTGTCACATTTTAAAAGTGTCACACATAAGTCCTATTAGCTGAATTCACATGCAATCGACTAAATCGAAGCTTAAAACTTTCACATATTCATATTCACACATTTTAGACAATAAATATCATATTCAAATACTTCGGTGATTCGATTTAGCGGTCCTGAAACCGCTTTCCGACTAGGGTCAATTTAGGGTTGTCACATCTTGCCATGTGGATATGGAACTTGGTGGCAATGAATTGAGCCATGCTCATGCTCGATCTCACAACGAGTACGAAAACCTCAGTGCATCTTCAGTCACACTGGATATCTTTAATGAATCACTCACCTCTATAAACAATTGAAGGTGGAGATGTGGATCTTCTGTGGGCATACCACTAAATTGGCCCACCGTTTGGAGCATTTGAAACATCAGTTGCTTCAATTCAAATTGGATTGCCTCAATATCTGACCTTCTAATTCTTGTATTTAACTCACTGAAAAGTGGCACAGCATATTGTCTGATGCATTGATCCCTATCATCGGCAATGAGGATGGGATTTCGTACACGATCAGCTTCATTACCTTGGTCTTGATTCTGATTTCCAAGGTCCATCTTGACTTGTCTTTGAGTTGTTCGTTCACATCTTTTTTGTCTGAAAGTTTGCTCAATTTCAAGGTCTACAGGGAGTAAATCGATAATCTGATCTGTGCTCATAAACACTTGAAAAGAAAATCACAAAATTAAAAAGAATAAGTTAGTAATATTAAAAATAAACCAAATTGGAAGTAAATAATTTCACAAAAAAATAAAATAAAAAAGACTATGGCAACAGTTAACAATCCTTGGCAACAGTGCCAAAAAGTTGTAACGCGTAGGTTTGTGCAAGTGTAAACAATCATTATCAAGTAATAAGTAAGTATCGAGTTATCGTCTCCATAGGGATTGTATTTGTGTTAAATCACTTAATTGTAAAATTATACTAACAACTTGGCAAATAAAAACACAATATTGTTGAAAAGTGATGATTAAATTTAAATATATTAAACTAAATGCAATGATCCCAAATGTAAATTACCCTAAGTATGCAAACTATATGAATGGAATAGATTTTAGCAAAATTAAACACAATTTGCAACAATTATAACGTAAATAAACTAAGACAATTACTTTAATTAAACTTAATTTATTATCAACATGCTTATTAACATTCTGAAAAATATTCCATAGCAACTCAATCTTTCATGAGTTTGGTAACCATATTAGGTCCTTTCGGAATCATTTACTCAGTAAATACGCATTTTACTGATCCTTATTTACTAAGGGTTTCTTAGCATTCGTGTGAGGTAACAGGGACGTGTTAAGTTTGAAACAGTTTAATCACACAAATTTAAAAACTATACCGATAACAGAGCTTGGTTAGAGTTGTTATGCAGCCTGCAATTTTATCGGGTTAGGATCTAAATTGAGTAGGCACATTTCAATTATGTGTCTATTACCCATCGTCTGGTTAGGATCGCTCAGCTAATTTAAGTGCATTTCAATCACGTATGAACGAAATATATATTGGATTTTAATGGAAAACATGATCGATTAAGGTACAAACATTGATACGATCGCGATCTGGAGTGCATCAAGTTCGAGCAAGGACTCAATGGTGCTGCCTCAAGGACCAATTACGCGAGCTCGAGCTAAGCAATTCAAGGAGGCCATTTCGGCCTTAGTTAATCAAGTGTGGGGCGAGGCTTTGGTTGGAGAAATAGATCGAGTTGGGACCAGCTTAATAAAGTGTCCTTGCAACATTTTGCAAACTAATTTCAGCTCAATTTCCGCTCCTTGAACCCGTTCCAACTAAATTGAACTTTTATTTATTTCTTTTAGCTTTGCACTTCGTTTGCATTTTAATACTTGCATTTAAGCCTCTTAGTTTAATAAATGAGTTGCTGGTCATTAATACAACTCATTTTAGTTTAATTAAATAAGTTTATTTGATGAATTTAATATAATGAGTTGCTTCTTTAATTAATCTAGTTACTAGGTTAATTTATTGGTGCATGAGTTAAAGTTTATTAAATACTTCTTTTAATTAGCTAGTTGTTGGAATAAATGATGCATAAGTGTGTGTTCATTTATTTACGTAGTTGTTAATTTGTTTAAAGCTTAATAATTGAATAAATGTGACGGTTACATATGTTTTAATTGCAGGTGACTTTTCAATTCACAAAGGCTGTTACGCATTCAATAAAAGAGACTTTTCAAGTTATTTTGGTTACAAAAGAGGGGGCTGTTATAAAGGAAGCATTAAGCATCATTAAAAGAGTGTTTAAAGGAGCATTTCATGTCCTTTAAAATCTGGTAGCATCTTGTTCAAATACCCCAACGTTTTTTTTGCCACTTAATGGACAATTTATGCATTGCAAATTTCATTAAAGTGGCTAGAGTCTATTCAACTAGCCAAAGGGAAAATCAAGAGTCATTTTTCAAGCCTTTAAGGACATTAATTCAGCTAGTTAAAGAGAGGAGTTATTGACTCTAGAATTTCAAAAGTCTTTGATTTATAATTAGCCTTTTTAATAGCACTTTACTATGTGACCATTTGGCTAGCTCATTTTGGCCTTATAAATTCTTGTAACCAAGCCTTTTCGACACTACTTTTTGGAATATTTTTGTTAATGATATTCTGCCAAATTTGTGAGGCAAACTTTTCTCTGTTTTCGTTCAAATATTTGTTGGCTACCTAGTGTTCTAGTTGTGTCATCCATTTTCTTTGTTGGAAACCGAACTTATCACTACTCGTAGTGTGGCGTTCAAACATACCAAGGTTCCTACTTTGCTAAGTAGCGGGTCGAGGTTCTCATATTCTCCATCCGACCACCTTGAAAACTTATAAACATTTGGGTCAATATTTCTAATATTGGTTCGTGTTTGTTTTTGAGATCATTTTCATTTCCATTCCATTCCATCTTTTCGTTTCATTATAACCAAACCTACAAAAACTTCGTATCCATAAACCCATCTTTGAATCCTTTTACATAGCTTCCGCCATTATTTACGTTAAAACATCCTTTTGAACAAATCGAACGCTATTCCTTCGTAGACGATCGGGCAAACTCACATACGACTCGACTCAGCCCGAGGTAGATCGTATCATTTGGTATCAGAGCTACAAAAACGAGGAGTACGAGCATTCAAAATTACTCCAGGAATAGTCTGTGACTCATCAAGTAAGTTTCAAAAAAAAAAAACAAAATCTGAAAATTTGAACATAGTTTTACTTCTTCTCCATTTTTCAATCCTGAAACTTTTACCCTCTCATCCACTTCCATCCTTGACCTTTTCGCCACACTATACCAAAATTAATTTCTTTCTTGTAAGCCTACCCAGTTTTAAATCAAATCATCCTTTGTTACCCATTTGAAACCAACCACCTAGACTAAGGTTAAGCCTTGGCGAATCTGCTTACAAAATCACGAGAAAGGTAAAGAGAGGTAAAAGGCACGAGTGTTGTGAGAGCATTAGAGTGTTAAAAAAGCCGATCTTGAGTGCAAACACGAGTGTGAGTGCCATTCAAATTTTATTGTGAGTAACTAGTGAGGTTTGTGGTAAGGTATTCATTTTCTGTTTTGTTTTATTCATTTTTCTTTTCATCTATTAATCATGTCTCGAGAAGAGTTTTCAGCCTTTGAATTTCAATATTTGTTGAAAGAGATGGAGTGCATGCTCGATCAAAAAATCAAGCCTGTCCAAGAAAAGCTAGACCATCGAGCAAGAGTTCAACGAAAGCAAATTGTTCCAAGTCAGAAAAAGGAGTCAAGAACATCACGGAGACACACATCTGATGACTACTCGAGAAGAGATTTCTATCGTGATACCTATTCGACAAGAAATTCGAGTAGAAAGAAAGAAAGCTTCGAGTCTAAGGTCTTTCGAGATAACGAACGAGGGAGCCCAAGTAACTCTTCGTATGCATCCACGAAGACTCATTCTTGAAGAATTGATCGTGAATTCTATCTAAATGATTTCACATCTTTCGAACAAAATACTTATCATGCTGATTCACTTGTATTATCTTCAAGTTGTAAAGAAAAAAAGAGAGAAAAAGAAATGAAAGAGAGGCAAGAGACGAGTAAGAGAGAAAATAAGAGATTCTTGAAAGAGATTGAGAAAGCCATTGAAAAAGCCGTTGAAAAAGAAAAAGAACAAAAAGAGATCAAAATAAAAGAGAGGCAAGAAAAGATTATGAGAGAAAATGAGAGAATCTTGAATGAAATCGAGAAAAGAAACAAAGAAATGAAAGAAAAATAAAAATAGATTGAGAGTGAAAAAGAAAATGAGATTGAAAAAGAGAATGAAAAAGAGTTTGAGAGAGAGAAAGAATGTGAACAAGAAAAAAGAGTGGAAAAAGAAATTGAGATAAAAGAAACGAGTGATTCAGAAGAAATAGAATCGAGTGAAAATGATGTTAGTGAGCAAGCGAGGATTCTTTCTACTAACACTTCTGCTCGATCTTTTTGTGATCTTTCTTTTCAGGTTCCTAAAAGTCTGTGCGACCAAATACAACTCCGATACCTTCAAAATGAGAGACGTTTTCAGTTGTTTGAAAAAGGTAAGTTCGTGGATGACCGCCACCCATTGGAAATCGAAGGTAAGGAAGGTAAGGAATATTTGTTTATCGAGTCAAGGCCGCCTGATTTAAAAATTACTCATAAAGGTTTTGATGGCATAACTTTTGAAAAATTTCCATCTTTTGATTTGGCTAATTGTTGTTCATATATTAATGTTAACGATGTTGATTCAAAAGATGCCATGAAGATTCTGTCTTATGACATGTTTTATAACGACAATTCTGTTGATTCTGTTGGATTGGTTCATCTTGTGCAAATTGTGAATATGTGTGATAGTAGTTTTTCACGTTTTGATTTGTTTGATTATAAAAATTCTTTGAATTCATCTTTCTGTTTAAACGTGCCTATTCAAATGATTTGTGATGGATTTGAATTTTTGGAAGGTCACATGTTCACAACTTCTTTGCTCGATATATGCGTTAAAAGTTTTTTACATGAAATAATTGATCTGTTTGACTTTGTTCTTCAAGATAAATCTCTAAAATTTTGTGCGAGATTTCCATGCTTTGATCTATCTGTTCGAGTAGAAATTACGATGCAAGATTGTTCGAGTATTTGCATGTTTAAGTTTCCTTTGATTTACTTTCATGATAACATGTTGTATCGTTTCTTTGGTGATAAAATGAATATGCTTGGTTGTGCCAATTTTTCAAGTCTAATTGAACGAGTGAAATTTGAATCATGCGATGAGTTGATTATATTTTCCTTATTTAACATGTTGCCTGCTAAATCAAATGACCAAGTTCGTGTGTTCAAGCCTGGCATTTGCTACATGAATTCATTTTATGGAAACATTAAGCACTTTGCATCATTTGCATTCAAATTATGTTTGCTTGATGTTCGAACTTTTGATAAGAAGGTGAAATTCAATGATTTGGGTTTCAATTTTGATTCGTTTACTAATTACCTTGTTTGGCCACATCTAAAATTTTCGTTCCATTTTGAGAAGGTAAGATCGACTTATGCTTTGGGACTTGAATCAAATTTCAATGATGATTTATTTTTTCTTTTCAGTCCATACCTCCTATTGAAACTAACCTTTTACATTTTTGTGAATGTAACCCTTTAAAAAGCACGAGCTGTCATGGTGCTTCGTCATCCACCCAAGTTGATCAAGATAAAAGGTTTGTTTTACATTATCTGTCTGAAGAGAGAAGATTCATCTTGTTTGAAAAAGGTAAAACTGAACATAAATTTTTTTCTCTTCAAGATCGACAAGGTAAAGTTTATGAAAATTTTCAAATACCTTTACTCTATTCGAATGTTGTTGAAAATCTTTTTGATGGTTTGATGTTTGGAAATTGTTTGTACCTTGTTGTGATTGATTGTTGTCTTTGGCCTAGTAGTGATCAGTTTGTGTTGGAAAGTGATTACACAAATCATGTTGTTAATAAGCGAAAGAGTGATTTAGTTTCCAATTGGCCATGGTACACTTTGCGTGTACATTCCCATGAATTGTTATTTTTGAATAAACATATTGAAATGTTTTGGATGAGGAATAATGTGTTTAAGTGCCTGCCATCATTTACAACCAATTATACCTTGATCCAACTTAGTCTTCATGTTTGCAACGTTGGTCTAACGAAACTCTTTGATAAATTTACGTATGCTTACTTTGACCAATTGAGATTTTTGGCATATGTTCGATTGAATGAATTTTTTATGAACTATCGAACACATTTGAATCTGACTCTTTTGAGTTTCTTTTTATTGGTTGTGGTAAGAATTTTCAGGTTTGTGTGACATCTTCCATCCCATTTGACCGAGGAAAACCATGCATGAGTCAAAGTTCTCCCATGGACAAACGGCTCGACTTGAGGACAAGTCGCCTAAAAGAGGGGGGGAATGATACGATCGCGATCTGGAGTGCATCAAGTTCGAGCAAGGACTCAATGGTGCTGCCTCAAGGACCAATTACGCGAGCTCGAGCTAAACAATTCAAGGAGGCCATTTCGGCCTTAGTTAATCAAGTGTGGGGTGACGCTTTGGTTGGAGAAATAGATCAAGTTGGGACCAGCTTAATAAAGTGTCCTTGCAACATTTTGCAAACTAATTTCAGCTCAATTTCCGCTCCTTGAACCCGTTCCAACTAAATTGAACTTTTATTTATTTCTTTTAGCTTTGCATTTAGTTTGCATTTTAATACTTGCATTTAAGCCTCTTAGTTTAATAAATGAGTTGCTGGTCATTAATACAACTCATTTTAGTTTAATTAAATAAGTTTATTTGATGAATTTAATATAATGAGTTGCTTCTTTAATTAATCTAGTTACTAGGTTAATTTATTGGTGCATGAGTTAAAGTTCATTAAATACTTCTTTTAATTAACTAGTTGTTGGAATAAATGATGCATAAGTGTGTGTTCATTTATTTACGTAGTTGTTAATTTGTTTAAAGCTTAATAATTGAATAAATGTGACAGTTACTTATGTTTTAATTGCAGGTGACTTTTCAATTCACAAAGGCTGTTACGCATTCAATAAAGGAGACTTTTCAAGTTATTTTGGTTACAAAAGAGGGGGCTGTTATAAAGGAAGCATTAAGCATCATTAAAAGAGTGTTTAAAGGAGCATTTCATGTCCTTTAAAATCTGGTAGCAGCTTGTTCAAATACCCCAACATTTTTTTTGCCACTTAATGGACAATTTATGCATTGTAAATTTCATTAAAGTGGTTGTAGTCTATTCAACTAGCCAAAGGGAAAATCAAGAGTCATTTTTCAAGCCTTTAAGGACATTAATTCAGCTAGTTAAAGAGAGGAGTTATTGACTCTAGAATTTCAAAAGTCTTTGATTTATAATTAGCCTTTTTAGTAGCACTTTACTATGTGACCATTTGGCTAGCTCATTTTAGCCTTATAAATTCTTGTAACCAAGCCTTTTTGACACTACTTTTTGGAATATTTTTGTTAATGATATTCTGCCAAATTTGTGAGGCAAATTTTTCTCTGTTTTCGTTCAAAGATTTGTTGGCTACCTAGTGTTCTAGTTGTGTCATCCATTTTCTTTGTTGAAAACTGAACTTATCACTACTCGTAGTGTGGCGTTCAAACATACCAATGTTCCTACTTTGCTAAGTAGCGGGTCGAGGTTCTCATATTCTCCATCCGACCACCTTGAAAACTTATAAACATTTGGGTCAATATTTTCTAATATTGGTTCGTGTTTGTTTTTTAGATCATTTTCATTTCCATTCCATTCCATCTTTTCGTTTCATTATAACCAAACCTACAAAAACTTCATATCCATAAACCCATCTTTGAATCCTTTTACATAGCTTCCGCCATTATTTACGTTAAAACATCCTTTTGAACAAATCGAATGCTATTCCTTCGTAGACGATCAGGCAAACTCACATACGACTCGACTCACCCCGAGGCGGATCGTATCAAACATTATAAGCATGAATCAAATATTTAATCAAAGCAATCATCCTAGCTTAAATAAAATTAGGCTAACATTGTTGTAAACAAGAATAAAGAACACATAGCAAACATTTTTAGATTAAATTAAAGAAAAGAAAGATTAAACCCAAATCAGATTGGCTGTCACCCAATACTCTGAGTGACGAGGCTTATTCGCTCCTTCGCTTTGCTCCTTTGTTGATGGCTCTCCAAGGTGGCCGACCAAGGGCTCTTTAAGAGGCTTAATTGCTAAAATCTATATGAAGAGATGATTCTAGGCGTGGGGAACGGAAAATGCTAAAGAGGATTGAGAGAGAAGAAAACGATGATGGATGAGGGATGATTTTTGAGGGATCAAATGAGGTCTTATTTATAGGCGAAGAGAGGAGGGTAGTTTGCAAAAAATAGAGAGGTTTAGTCTCTTCAAGCTTTTCCAATGAGTGGCCGGCCATGCTTACTGGATTTTGAGTTGAATTTTGCTTGATTTTTAAGCAATTTAAATGCCATAACAATTCCGGACTGACACTCGGTCAAATGTAAATCTTCGGCCAAATCTCTAATTTCTTCAACATTGCAAAGACCTTATGTAATTTAACCAAAAAGTGGTTTATGTGGACAGCCATGTGTACCCAAATTTGGGTTGACTTGCTCTTCAATTTGGACTTTTTCTGAAATCCAGAAAAGCTATCAAACCTGTCCAAAATAAATAGATAAATTAAAGGACCAAAGAACAAAATTTATCCAATTTAAATAATTAATTCAAACCCGAATTATTAATAAAATATTTTAAAATGAATTATTAAATATAAATTTATATTTTATTATTTAATTTAATCATGCATGACTCGTTTTATATCTTAAAAATATAATACGTTCAAACAAATATAAAATAAGTCATTTTATGCATGTAAGCTATATAATAAAGCATAAAATCATATTTTAATACTTTTTATGTCCTAATTTCATATTTTTCACATATTTCATGAATTTATTAAACAACTGCTTAGTTTTAACAATGAATTTAAGTACAAAGGTAATAAATTACATACAAAAAATCCTATATATTTTTCAATTTACAGATACCTACGTGATTTTTTTTGAATTTTTGTTACGTGGTCTTAAAGCATGTTCCTGTTTTGTTATAAGCTTGTTTGATGTATGACCAACATGATTTAATGTTGCCTATGGTATTTGTGACTTAGAATATTTATAAATGTTCAAATTTGATGATATTCGCATGTTAATGAGACGTGTATTATGTGATGCTATGATGGCGATGTAGCGTCCTGTTACTTGGGCTCGGTGACCGGGCCAGGTATAGGGTATTACAAGTAAGTTCTGTATGAACTTACTTGATAAAACAACAAGCAATGGAATCTTTAAGGACTTTTTAGCAATTTTGTCTTTTCTCCGATTATCTTTGGTTTGGTTCAATTCTCGAACTATACAATAATTCAATTCAATTTATCTATTCCATGCATATTATATCATCCAACTATATTCATGTATTATTTCAATTTCATTATTCAAGTGGCCCCTAAATGAATATATTTTATTCAATTTAGTCCCTAAAACCGAAATTGTCATAACTTTCAAATTTGAGCTTCAATTTTGAAATAGATCTCAATTACATTCTTAAAGGACCCAATACTATCAATAATTATAAGAATTTTTCATTAATTTTGAAATTTATATACTTTAGTCCCTATGTTAAAAAGCGAGAAATTAAATTTTACAAACTTGTCATTTTCACTTCTATTCTTAAAATCTAACAATTTAGTATCAATTTCTTCAAGCATTCATCAATGGAAACTTTTAGAAATTTTAACAGTTTTAGAAATTGATACATGGGCTAGCTAAATCAAGCTCTCACAACCTTAAAAACATAAATATTATAAGAAACGAACTAAATTAAACTTACCTATTAATAGCAAAAAATATGAAAGCTTCAAACCCTTTTTCTTTTCTTTGTTTTCTGAGAGGGAGAAAATGAAAATGACAATGTATTATTTTGTTTTATTTTTAGCTTATATACTTAATTTAACTTTTAATTAATCTTAATTAACTTAATTAACATTTATTTAATTAACACTAAGCATAATTAACTAATTTGGTGGATTACTACTAGCCTCCACAACCATTTGACTATATATTAATGGTCTAATTTCTTTATTGGTCATTTGATTAATTAAAAATTCATAACGATTAACTCTTATAACTTTTACAATTTAGTTTTTGTACATTAACTATCAATTTGACAAAATTATGGGACCTAACTTTAATTAACCATTATATTGACCTCATAAATATTAAATAATAATATTTATGAACTTAAACATCGAAATTGGGGTTCCAAAACCATCGATTCCAACACCTTTGAAAAACAAGCTGTGACAAACTCGATGCATGTACTTCCGATCGCAGACTCATATGGGGTTGTGTTGGCCTTCTACGATGAATTTTCTACTCCTTTCCTCCTCCGGTAATAAATATGGCCTACCGTGAAGGCTAAACCATGTCATGTAATTTGAAGATGTCTCCTAATCGGAATTGACAATTGGTTTGCTCATAGGTATAAAATCATACCTATGTTCCCATATGTAGATATACTCCGCATGGAATTTAAACAAATCTTCATCAGCTCTCCCCTGCAAGTCAATCTTGTGAAGTTCATCAAGCTCTTGAGGTAAGGGTAGAATATTTGGCACAAACCCAAACTTCTACATCACTTGATTAGATTCATGCATCTAAACCATTGCAAAAACTATCAATGACACTTTGACGTGCCAGATATTGCGGTTCGTCAAAATTCAGTTGAGATGCATTCTTGAATTCTTAGATCAAATTATGACATCCATTCAAACTATTGTACAAAATTATAAATTTTATTAAGTACCAACTATTTAATTTCAAATCCTTACGTAATTATTATATAATTGAAAATTTCAAAAACTAACATTGCCTTCTCACTATTGATCTAACAATAATTAGATATCTTCGAACTCGTTCGGTATACCCACATGACTCATGTCATTGTTAAATGAATATTACGAGTGATAATTGATAAGGTAAGTTTACTCAGGGACGTAAAAATGGTAAGCGGTACCATGCTCATGATTGAAAGAGTATACAACCACCAAAGGCAAATCTAGGGGGGGTTGGCAAGGGCCCTAGCCCCCCTAAAATGGAAATTTGCTAGTTGGCCCTTTAATTTTTTTAAAATTATAAATTAATAAAGGTAAATTTTCGCTTTAGCCCCTCTAAAATTATAAAAATTTGATTTAATCATTTAAAAATTATAAAGATATAGACTATAAAAAATTTAAAATTTCATTCAACCCCCCTAAAAAATTATTCTTGCTTCACCCCTGACAACCACCTGTTTTAATTTTTAGTGCTTCAATTCTCCAATAAATCTCTCAGTACAATGTAGCTAAGATAGCTAATCTCCAACTAAATTGTTTAGCTTCTATCAATAAAAGCATTCATGTAATTATATAATTTCAGAACAAATTGAGTACAAAATTTCTTTGGACATACAACATGTCCCAAAAATTAAATCATAATTTTAGATGGTTGAATGGGAATAAGTAGATGGACAGGCTGAACAAAATAGAAAAAAAAGTAGATGGACAAGGAATAAAAGAACAGAATAAATCACCAATCGAATAGATTAATTGGGTTGTTCTATTCCCTCTACTTTCCCGTCCACTTCCCATTCACAATCTAAAGTTGAACATTCGATGTCCAGTAAAGTTGACAATTTTGCAAGGCAATATTTAGTATTGTTAAGTTAAAACACTGCCCAAAATGGAGAACCAATTTTGAAATCCAGAGTTCATACGCTGCATATATAAAATTTATTCTCAAACACATAGAAACTCATCTCTATTTTTTATATAATTATTTTTTCTTACATTTTGCCATTTTTCCTTTGCTTCATTACTTCTCGGTATTGAATTGTTATTCAAATTTACATATAAAACATAAAGGATTAAAATATGTAAAGCATTGCGAGCAATATTCTCGATCCACCTAAGTTATTTATAACAATAATGCTATTCCAGTATTTCCTTCTCTGCTATTTTAATTAGTTCTTTTCTGTTTTATTAATCAACTTGGCGAACCACAGTGAGAATCCAATCCATTAGCCTTCGCAAAAAAGGCTGAAGGCACAGGTTTGTCCATAATTTTCATCGAATAATCACCCTCTATCGTTCACCACCACTCACCAGTTTTTTATCTATTTGATAATTTAAGTGCAAACTTTTCTATTATTTTTTAAAAGTGTCCGAAGGGTTTTCATCATCCTTCTATATAAGCCAATGTGCTAAACACAACAATTCTGCAAATCCTATTAGTTATTTTCTTGGTTTCCTAGCTAGCAGACGAAGTAAAACTATGGCTCAAATTAGGAAGATGGATTGCCAAGTAATGATCAAGTCCACAGCTGACGAGTTCTACAACGCCTTCCGCAGCAAACCCCAATTTCTACCAAAGATGTCCAATGGATTAATAAAAGATGTGAAACTTCTTCAGGGTGATTGGAATTCTGTTGGCACTGTTAGACTATGGTCTTACTCTTCCGAAGGTAAAGCCCATCAATATATATAAATAAGCTTTGTACTTTGCTTTAGCAACAATTTTTTAACAATGAGAACTTGTAGCATAAAAAATAGTGTTATTATGTACTTTTTGTATGAATAATTAATTCTAATGGTGTTTTTGTTGTCTTCTAGGTAAGTCTCAGATGGTTAAAGAGATATTCGAGAAGGTGGACGAAAAAAGTAAGACGATGGTTTACAAACTTGTAGAGGGTGATCTCCTGAATTCTTATAATAGCTGGAGGAACATCATTACCATCAGGCCAGTGGGTGAGAGAAGCATGGTGAAATGGACCATGGAATTCGAAAAGCAAAACGAGGACATCCCTGACCCTGTGTGGTACGCAGACAGCTTGATCGCCTTGACCAACAATATCGATGCATATCTTCTTAATGTCTAATTAAACTTCAATTGGAAAAGGGAATATTAAAGATAACCGTTGTATTGAAATTATGTGTAGATCTTTAAATTAATAAGAAAAAGACACATATTAGTGCATGATGATTTATATGTGTCATTGTTAACTAATTAATAGTCACAGTAAAAGGTCATAGATATATGTATAATAAATTCGCTTCTGATGTTGATTTATACGTATTATTGTTCTTGGTGAAAGTATATGGTTTGTTTAGAGATAACTATCACTGAAGTGGGATTCATTCTATTCATATAAGTAAATATTGAGTTGTTAGATAAGTTGCAATTGAATCAACAATTAAAAAAAAATCAAAATTAGGATGAACGTAAAAATTGGTTATGCAGTTAGGGAATTTTTTTTTATGTTTGTAGGGCCTTTCTTAAAGAGTAACTTTCCATGTATTAACAATACAAGACATGATTTAATTTCATTTCACTCACCAAGTTTTAATCTTACTCTTATATATCAACTAGGATTACTCTTCTCACTAAGACTTTCCCCTTGAAAGCTTAGATACAAACTAAACATGAAAGAATTTGTTTACAAATTAATTGCACTTAAAACTAAGTCACTCAATGAAAAATGTAAGTGTTTTACGAAATTTGTACAAAATCACGTAAACAAGCTTTCTTTAAATAGACAGAACAGGTTTGTAAATCTTCAACTAATGTGAACATGATATCTAAGAAATTGTGCTTCAATAAGGCATCAAATAAGGCATCAAATAAGTAGAGATCTTCAATGATTGTACGTACTTCTATAGAAACTAGGTTTCGTTATATAATATAATATGATCACACATCAAGTCTTCAAAATAAAGTCCTTACTCGATGATATGCAACATAATCCTATCCATCAAATTGTCGCTCAAAATCATCAAATTGATGTAAGAAATAAAACAAGAACTTAATCCAAAAGTACACAAACATATATGGCAAGTAGCAAAACAATTTAGTTGCAATTGAGGGTGAAATTGGAATGAGCACCTAGCATTAACATTGTTTTCATTTAAATTTTTTGACAAAAAAATAGAACAACAATCTCAAGTAAAGTAAAAGTGATCTTCCAAACGAACTCCCCATTAATGCAACCAATCAACTATGAAAATAAACTATGAGATTAATCATTGATGCAACAAGAACTATATCATTAATAAAAGAAAAAGAAAAAACAGTGTTTAAAACATAGCATAAGTATCTTAGTATCTAAACTTAAGAGCAAGTTCAAAAAAAGTTCATCAAGAAGCCATAAAACCAAAAAAAGTATATCCATTACAAATCAATAATATTATTAGCATCAATCATCATCAGGTATATGACTTGTAACATTCTAAAAATCAGGGGTTAGTAGAATCGGGTTTGTGAATCGAGAGAGAGAGTCATACCTTAATTTTTGAGATTATCTATGCTGTTTTTGGAAAAAGATGAGGTATTGGTTTGTTAGTTAAATGATAGTGAAACGTTTCTTGAAACCCAAGTTCAAATCCCTTATCTAGCATCATTTTTATTATTTTGTAAATTTTGTCTTAAACCCTAGTATGTGACATGCGTTGTTTTTACAATAAATATTGCAAAATTATTTCAAGAATGAGGAAAAAGCCTAATGGTTAAAAGAAATATGAGAAAGCATGGGAATTAAATGAGGTCTCAAGTTTGAATCCTTTCCCTTGTGAAATAATTAAATTTTGCAAAATCCCTTGTTTTAGTAATGTGTGTGTCATCCATAGCCTTGAACCCTAAGTATACATACAAAATTTTATTGTATTTTTCAGCATTTCACTCAATTTTGCCCTACCCTAGCCATTTTCTCTACCCTAGTCGTTCACCCTCTTCCTCTCCTCTTTTCTCATCAATTTTCTTTCTTTCTCCCATTATTGTTGTCGCCTACACCTCCCATTTTACCATCTCTTTCTTCTTCTTTTTGCATCAAGATTATGCACCATCTCCTTTACTCTATTGCTACCATTTATACTCATCTGAATTAGCCTCAAATTTGAAATCTTGAACCCCAAGATCGATCCCAAACATCGCCAAGAAATTGCCATTACCGTTTCTCTCAACTAGCTTGAGTATGGTCTCTTTTCTCTTCAATTTCTTGATTAATATTGTCAATTAAAAACCAAAATTTCAAGATCTGTAATTTGGGGTATTTTCTAGATTTTAATGAGATCTCAAACAGTTTTAAAATTCAGCCCCAATTTTCGCCACCACGGGTGGCGGTGCATGCACCTATGTACAAGAAAGGGGGTTATTTTGTTTCTTGGGTCTTGCCCATATTTTTCCAGCACTAAATTGTGTTCTTGAACCCTCCTAATCAACCTTTAATCACATGTTAATTAGGGTGAGACATTCTTGATCAATTAGCCAATTGGATCCCACAAATCGGGAAGCGTAAGTGCAATTAAGGATAACTAGTTTGTTATTTCAACATAGTTGTTGGGTAGAGGTCATGAATTGATTAAATGAAAAAACTTAATCATTAATTAGCTAATAATTTTCTAGTATATTATTGAATTAGGTTCTGACCCAAACGCCCGTAAAGGCGAAGAATGATTGTACGTACGATTCGTATCGATACAATGTAAGGAATCTAACTAGTTTGGATTCATAAAATAGTTATAATTTCAACAATTGGTTTGAACTGATAAGTGGGTGTTTGGGGGATGGTTTAATGGTAAATTAATTGAATTTATACTGAATTTTTTTTAGGTTTGTTTAAGGAATTATTAAGGAAAATTGGAAGATTCGCTAGTGTGTTGCGAAAAAGCGAAAAATAAAGTGTGAGTCCTAAACTCATAAAATTGTTTAAAAATCTTAAATATCATGTTATATTTGATAAATTAGCTTGACGATTGGATTGGCTTAATATCCAAATTATTTAGGTATGTTTCGAGCCTGAAAAGATTGACATGTTGGCAAAATTGCTAGTTTGATAGTATGAATGTTTGATTGAGTTTGTAATTGCATTTTTGAGTTATGAGATATGAGTATGTTTGACTAAATGATATAATGTGTTGAGATATTAAGCTTATGTATGATTTAAACGCATGAGATATTTGGTATATTGTGTACTGAAAAGGGTGTCATTTATGCACAATGAAAATCAGTAACACATGTGAAATTGAACGATATTGATTGATACCAACATAATCGTAATTTGAAAAATTGGAACATTGTTTCCATTTACTGAAAGTATATGATAATTGAGAACATGCTAAGCATTTCAAATGAATGCGAGAAGTATTGAGATATAATTATGTATGAGATTGTGTGACATAATGCATATGCATTAGGTTGGGATTTTGTGGTTGACCGAGGAGTTCTGTAAAGTACCGGTGGCATATTAAGTCTGCATTATTCGTAGTCAGTGCACTGCACCTAGAGTACCGAAGGGAATGGCGATTTATCATATTTTTACTGGTAGCTTGTCTACATTTTTACTGGCAGAATTTTCTGCATATTGTTATCAGTAATGGGCTTAAGCCCATAATGTTTTAGAGTTTGGATGATGAGTTCTAGGGAACTCGTGGTGTGTAGCAGATGGTATGGGTGGGAACCTTTTTGCATTGCATCATGTGCACGACATATTCAAATGTTATTGATTTATGCTATGTATTGTATTTTTTTGTATTGAATGGTATCAAAATTATTGATTGTTACTCGAATGAATGATGATTGTCATCATGCTCATGCACCATTTGACCTCAATTTGATAATGGCTATGTAATGATATGAAATTCTTATGATGGTTCTGTTTTCACCTCTTAAGACTAATATGTTTTACTGTATTCGATATTTATGTTTGCTTAAATAATGATTTGACTCACACTGAGCTTTTCATAAGTTCACCCCCAATAGTGTTTAACATTTCAAGTAAACCTCAAAATTAGGATCGAACTCGACATTCGGAGAATCATCTTGGACCTCGGACTATTTCATAATAAGTATTATTAATTCTTTATTGGTTTTGGCTTATAATTTTTAATTATTTCTGGTCTGTGGCTTGGTAACTTTCCTTCTTGGGTTTTTGCATGCATGGATTACTCAAGCATAATAATCGGGAAATGCATGATATGTGACTTAAGTAAAATTTGACATTGTTCCCTAATTTTTGCTACATTGCAAAGGAACCGTTTTTGAAAAATAAATTGATAAAGAAATTAAATTTCCAAAATGACTTGAAAAATGGTTTTTCCATAGCATTAGTTTAACATCGAGTGTTTTTTAAAAAAGAGCGACAAGCAAAAGGTTTTTCTAAAACAACACTATCAACAATAAAACGAATCCTAAGTGTATACGACCTAATGAATGAATGCTTTTAAGCTATCTCAAAGTACAACTATGGTTTTCTTTAAAAATGAGTTTACTTAAGGTCTTCAAAAGTAACATAAGTTAGCTTAGCCATTTCTGTGGCTAATGTAGCCTTCTGAATTTAGCCATAATGTCTAGGTCAAGTTTGGGAGGTTACATGACTCCTATATTTCCCTATTTATGTTAAAAAAATCTAAATGCTAGGTCAAGCCCATGAGATAAAAGATTAGCTTTGTAGAAAAGTGCACAACTTTTATACCTATTAAGGAGCTTAATCTTATTGCTTAGATAATATAGCAAATTTTCAATGCAAGCCACATTCTCTTCAATGTGTTTAGTCAACCTAGCTTGCTTAGCAGACTTTGTTTTGATAATTGTAAATTATATTGTAACTAGTGCATCATTTTGCACTTGGTCCTCATTAGCTTCAGACTTCTCATAATTTGCATTTGAATTAGTAGTTAAATGTTTTCCTCTATTTCGTTTATATGAGCACTTCAACTCAAGTTGTGGTGGCTTAAGAACTTATCTTTTTTCTAAGGTGAAAATGTTCTCGAACCACAACACCAAGAGCATCGTTTCTCAAGTGCGGAGGGATGCCGATGAGTCAAGGTGGAATATCCTCAAATATGGTCTCAAATGAGTTTTGAGATGATTAGGAGATACAATCAATTGAAACAACTATGAGATGGGCTACTAAGATAATCAACTATGGGAGAATCAATTAAGATGGTCGATTTAGATGACCAATTGAGATGATCAACTGTTAGGGTGATCAATTGGATGTCGCTTAAGCCTTTCTAATGTATCATATCATCAAACTTAGCCACTGGAAGTGGTCAAGAAGTGGTTTTTAGTTGCCCCAGCATACTAGATCGCTTGACTTAGTCTTAGCAGGTGATTTGGGCGTAACTTAAGTAGATGATAAAATTTTGGGGTGATCAACTGGAAATGACTTAGGTCTTAAAGGTGGTTCAGATAGCATTTTGGGCCTTCTCAATGTGTCAGATCACCTACCTTAGCCTTAGGAGGTGATCTAGGCATTGTGGAGATAATCTCAGGCTAAGGGAGTTTCAAGGGTGTCTATAGAGAAGGAAACAAGAGTAGTGGACATTAGAGGAGTTCCCTCTAAGGCATGCTCCAATGTTCAAGTCAGTGATCTAAAAATATATCATAAGAGAAGCAGAAGCTCTTAAAGTGAAGGGTAAAAAGAACTTCTCTAGTTTAGTGTACTTGCTCTATGTTGTGATTGTAGAGTGACTTATGTTGAAAATGGCTAGTGTTGAATGGTAGAGTGGTCTTGTAACTCCTTCAACCCAATCTGATTAATTGGATTTGAATCTTGGGTATTACCTAATGGGTCACGAACCTAATAAAAAATATGACAAAGACAAGTGCAGCTATCGATAAATAGTATAGCTACGGTGAGGAAAGATATCGTATCCACGAGGACTAAAAGTACTAGTAATTACCATTTTCCTACTATTTAGCTGACAAAATGGAGTGATTGGTTTAAATTAAAATTACTTAATTAATTTAACTAAATAATTCAACAGAGAATAAATTAGGAAAATAATTGAATAATAACTGACGAGAGAAACTGTAACACCCCAAACCCGGCCTAGACGTTATGACCGGATCCAACGTGCCACATCGAAACGTAAAAAAACATTTATCCATTCTTAGTCCAGGAAATCGTACGTGATGTTCAAAGGGCTAATTAATTAAGGGTTAAAGTGAATGGAAGCTGTGCACCAGGTAGGAAACCGGAAAAGAGGAGGTGAGTCCATCGGACTGCTTAAGTACCAAGCTCTTTCAGATCCAATCCTAGACATGCACACCGCCATTGCGACACTCTAACATCGTGTATTTCTTTAGGTTACCATTGTAATTATGTTCATTTTAAAATAAAACATATTTAATTTAGGAAAACTTTATCATAGTAGAAGCCTTGTTTGAGATCGTGTTACTTTGAAATCAATTTATGTTTTTGAAAACGAACCCTA
Organism: Gossypium hirsutum; assembly: GCF_007990345.1. Classification (NCBI taxonomy): domain Eukaryota; kingdom Viridiplantae; phylum Streptophyta; class Magnoliopsida; order Malvales; family Malvaceae; genus Gossypium; species Gossypium hirsutum. The sequence goes on along the minus strand of NC_053424.1, from coordinate 77,412,383 downwards.
AATCTAGCCCATTTTGATAATGTAAATTAAGTTCATCATAATAAAATATAAATCAAAACCATAAAATAATTGAGCGGCCTTATTACATTTGAAAAACCCAAAACCATAAATGAAAATAAAAGGACGTCCAGTTCATCAGAAAGAAACCGAATTTGCAGACTCGCGTGGCCACTCCGAATCCCTCACAGCTCCAAGCCCACTATGGTTGGGGATTACCTGCATGGATGAAAATAGGGGATGAGTTTGGGGAAACTCAGTGTGTAAAATGAACCCAACCATAGCCCATATCGACTCAAACCACAAAACAGAATAAATTGGCCTTAGCCCAGAACAAAATACAGAATTAAGCCCATTGGCCCATAACAGATCAGATCAGATATTTCATGTATATGCAGAACCCAACCCATAATCAACCACATACACCCCCTTACCAACCTTTCACCATGTGGGGAGACTACTCGACCCACCCAACCGCTACACGCCTCAGAAACATGCAGCATGGCTGCCAGAACAAATAATGTGACAGAGTCACCAGATACAGATAATCGTGGCAGAGCCACCAGAACAGATATATGTGGCATAGCCATTAGGACGCTTCCTCCATCATATAACCCATGTCCCCATGCAACAAATACACAATCATGGCATACATCATACAGAATCAGGTCATCATGCTTTTTAGTCAAAAATAACCCTAAGGGTATAATGGTCGATTTACATCTAGGGGTATAATGGTAATTTTGCATGCATAAGGGTATTTCAGTAATTATTACCTATGGCTAGGGTTTCATGCTCATTTTAGCGTTCACCAAGTATTCGAAAACACTTACCTCGTCTTTTAACCAAAGTGGGCCTGTGGGCCCATTAGCCCAGTTTAGGCCCATTAAGCCCAAAACGTCATAATGCACAAAATATCGCATTCTACAGTCTTAACACTTGAATTTACCAAATACATTAATCAGTCTTTCTTACAAGCATTCGCACACTCGCAAGCCCCCAAAATACCTACTTTTTGGCATTTCAGCATTTCGGCTTTTCGACTTTTGCCGATCTAGTCTATGAGAGGGTGTCAGTTACACACCTGATTTGTGACGATACGCTGACAAGATCCACACACGAACTGCCTACAAATAGATTACTAACACGTTAATCTAACTACTAAAATGAACTATAACTAACCCCTTACCACATTCGGCCCAAAGCACTTTGGCACTAGCGAACCTACCTTTGCCGAAACTAGCGATTGTGTTTAGATTCAGTCATTTCCCCTTGTCCAAGCCTCTGATCAGCAGCCTCTGAATCGCACTATCATCATAATAAAAAATTGTCACAATCCCTTAGAGCCTTAAAGCCCAATCGACAGCCTCCCTAAGCCTTTAGGGATTTTGGTTTTTCTAAATCCCGAAATAAAGAATAGATTTGAAAACTTACCACCAGTGTTTTCAGCCAACGATTTCCCTTAAGCTCTTATTTGAACTCGATGTAGATCTAACCCTCAAATCCTAGCAGAAGTCGATCCTTTAATGATCTAAGAATTCGACAATGCCCCTAAAATATGGGGTTTTTCGGCTTTTAGAATAGTGAAAAAGATATGAGGGTTTTTGTAGTGGTTTTGTCGATAGAGGTTTGGGGCTCAGAGAAAGAAAGAGTTGATCACAAAGGATGAAGAAAGACGAAAAAAATCAATAGGTTTGCTAGGAGAATTCAGCACAGACAATATGAACCATCGGGTTTTCGGCTTTTGTGATATTCAGCTGTAAGGCTTAAAAATAAAAAGAATAAGGATGTGGTGAAGAGTAAAGTGGTAGAAGAATTCGGCTATGGAGAAAGAAGAGGAGAAGGTAGGTGGAGAGAAAAATAAAGAAAAGAGGAGAAGGAAGGATGGTCAGAGAATCGGCACAACACACCTAAATGCCGAAATTCCCACTACTACAATACCTAGCCAAATTTCCCATGCAAAAGTCCCTTGGCCGGCCACCTCTTGCTCCTTGATCAACTCCTAGATTTCCTCCCTTATCTTTATCCTTACTCAATTCCCTTTTCATCTTAAATTCTCCCTAACAGAGTTCCCCCTTGAGTTCCATCACCTCCCCTTTTTGTGCACAAAAAATAAACACCTTATTTGCTTGTCCTGCGGCTCGAACTTGGGCTCTTCCTACACTTCTACACGCCAATTTTATAGCCTTCCTAGTGGCGCCACATGCCACTTTGCCACTTGCTTCCTTATGTCTTATTTTACCCAAATAATATTTAAGACCCCAGTTAACCAGAACCCCATTTTCCCTTATGGATCAAAATTAATGAAACCCTAGACTTAATCTTAAACTTGGGCCTTCTAGAGGCCCACTAACATAATTAAACCTACGCCAAACAGTCAAAACACAGAAATTCTAAAATTCACCAAAATTCACAGAATTCTTGAAAATTGGGGCGTTACAACTCTACCTTCCTTAAAGAAATTTCGTCCTCAAAATTTTACCTGATTCAAACAGATGAGGGTATTGCTGTAGCATCGCCTCTTCTAGCTCCCACGTAGCTTCCTCTCTGCCATGATTACGCCAAATCACTTTCACTAATGGGACAGATTTTCTTTTAAGGACCTTAACATCTAGAGCAAATATTTGAACAGGCTCCTTCTCAAAGGTTAAATCAGTTTGAACGTCGATTTCTACAACTGGCACAATATGAGCAGGATCAGAACGATAACGTCGTAACATGGAGACGTGAAAAACATCGTGAATCTTGTCTAGTTCTGGAGGTAATTCCAACTGATAAGCCACTGGGCCTACTCGCTTCAAAACCCGATAAGGCCCAATGAACCGCGGACTCAACTTGCCTTTCTTACCAAACCTCAATATCTTATTCCAAGGAGAAACCTTTAAGAAGACCATATCCCCTACTGAGTACTCAATCTCCTTACGCTTGAAATCTGCATACGATGTTTTCCTATCAGATGCTTCTTTCAAACGGTCCCTAATTATTCTGACCTTAGCCTCAGTATCTGCCACCAATTTCGGTCCAAGAACTTGTCGCTCCCCTAGCTCCGTCCAACAACTAGGTGTATGACACCTTCGTCCATACAGTGCTTCATACGGTGCCATTCAAATACTTTCCTGATAACTATTATTGTATGCAAATTCTGCCAACGGTAAGGAATCCTCCCAACTACCTCGAAAGTCAATCACACATCCCCTTCACATGTCCTCTAGAATCTGAATGACCCTTTCCGACTGACCATCAGTTTGGGGATGGAAAGCTGTACTGAAGTTCAACCGCGTCCCAAACGCCTCATGCAACCTTTGCCAAAACCGAGATGTGAATCTGGGATCTCGGTCAGAGATAATCGAAACTGGGACTCCATGAAGTCGTACAATCTCCGCCAGATACAACATGGATAACTTTTGAAGCGAAAAGTCAGTACGTACTGGTATGAAATGGGCCGATTTGGTCAACCTATCCACAATCACCCATACCGAGTCTTTCTCCTATGGTGTCAAAGGCAACCCACTCACAAAGTCCATGGTTACCCTCTCCCACTTCCAAAGTGGTATTTTCACTGGCTGCAACAGTCCAGAAGGTAATTGATGCTCAGCTTTCACTTTCTGGCACGTCAGACATTTCCCCACGAATTCCGTTACTTCTCGTTTAAGCCTAGGCCACCAGTACAATTCTCGCAAGTCGTGATACAACTTATTCCCTCCAAGATGCATGGCACATAGTCCCCCATGAGCTTCCTTCAATATTGCCTGCCTCGAATGAGAGTCCTTCGGAACACAAATTCTTCCTCAGAAACACAGAACTCCATCACCATTTAAACCGAACACAGAAGTTTCCCCTTCCTTAACTTGTTGAAGCGAACGACCAAAGACTCATCTTTCAACTGGTTTTCCTTTATCTGCTCCACCCAGGTTGGTCTTACTTGCAATTCAGCCAACAAACTGCTATCATCATACAGACTTAAACGAGCAAACATTGCTCTCAGATTAGATACGGTTCTACGACTCAAAGCATCGGCTACCACATTAGCCTTGCCTGGGTGATACTCGATCGAAAAATCATAATCCTTAAGCAACTCAATCCATCTCCTTTGCCTAAGGTTCAGCTCCTTCTGCATCAACAAATACTTAAGACTCTTATGGTCTGTGTATATAATACACCTTTCCCTGTACAAGTAATGCCTCCAAATCTTAAGTACAAATATCACTGCCGCCAACTCCAAATCATGAATAGGATAGTTCCCCTCATAAGGCTTAAGCCGCCGTGACGCATATGCAACCACCTTACCCTCCTGCATTAACACGCAACCCAAACCTACATGTGATGCGTCGCTGTACACAGTAAAATCCTTCCCAGACTCCAGCTGGATTAACACAGGTGCTTTAGTCAGAACTTTCTTCAACTTTTCAAAAGCTTCTTGCTGGGTCTCAGTCCATACAAATGGTACCCCTTGTAACACCCCGAACCCGAGACCGACACCGGAATCGAACACGAGGTGTTAACAGACTTTAAACCCCTTATAAAAAAAAATTTCCCAGACACTGCCAATCTGCGTACTAGTCGCTTTAAAAATCATATCTTGAGTTTCACAACTCGAAAATCAGTTTCGTGATTTTTCGCTGAAACTAGACTCATATGCCCATCTACATATTTTTTTCTAGAATTTTTGGTCGGGCCAATTAGTACATTTTATTAGTCAAAGTCTCCCATGTTACAGGGATCGACTACACTGACCTTTGCGCATTACGACCTGGATATCTCCCTGCACAGAGCTTCAATACTGATGCCGTTTGTTTCTATAGAAACTAGACTCAGAGAGGAATCTATACATATATGGTATTACTCCTAATTATCTCTGGTTAATTTAAAGTGAATTTCCAAATTCGGAACAGGGAATCCAGAAACCGTTCTGGCCCTGTCTCACGAGAACCTGAATATCTCTTAACATACTGTCCATATGATCATTTCGTTACTTTCCTATGAAAATAGATTCATCAAGTTTCGTTTACATAATTTATTCACTATTTAATTCCAATCCTACTATTTTTAGTGATTTTCCAAATCTACATCACTGCTGCTGCCAGCATCTGCCTTTAAGGTAGACTTTACCTATTTCATAGTTTCCATGATTCAACTAGCCCTTTTTGCATAAATAGCACAAATCATGATAGCGATTAACCATTCCATACCAAATGATTATAACATTATGCTCGAACATATATAAGCCATTTTCGCATGGCTATATACATTAACCAAAATATTCTTCCGCCACTAGTCTATTTTATACATGCCATAAGACAATCCGAAACATAGCAGTACCAAACAGTGGATAGTGATAGTGTGACTAGTTGCTGACGATCCCCGAGCCTGTAGCTTCGCAATGAGATCTATAAAACAGAGGAAACAGAGTAGACGGAGTAAGCATTACAATGCTTAGTAAGTTTTAAGCAGTGTCAACAAATAACAATCAAATTATAACATAGTTGTTCGTATTTTTATTTCACTCTTCCTTCGGGCATACCATCCCTTTACCGAATCTGCACATCTCATCATATACAATAGGCAGATAAACTTTCACATAAAAGTGAGCTCATGTGACATAGATATATCGTATGATTTCACATCACCTCTCACACTGATCCGATGTCACATAATCATAGGAATAGTCTCATAGATTGCTCTCGTATGCATCACATAACTACCTTATGATTTAGTGCAAATCAAGCTCACATATAAACTTGGAGTACATACCTGTTTAACCTTTCGCATTGAATATATTTATAAGCAATTCTTATTACGAAGTCTTACCCGGACATAATCTCCACACGAAGTTATCGGGTCTTACCCGGACAAAATCCCCACACGTAGTCATCGGGTCTTTAGAGCTCGATATAGTACAAGCACGAAGCTTAAGGACATTAATCAGTGATAGTATTCTCGCATAAAGCATGCGGGGTTTTAACCCGGATATAGTACTGACACAAATGCCCTTCGGGACTTATCACATTTATGCACTTTCACATCCATCACATTGGCCACTCGGCCCTGTCACATATATACACTTTCACATTCATCACATCGGCCATTAAGCCTTATCACGCATATACACTTTCACATTCATCACATTGGCCATTAAGCCTTATCACATATATATACACTTTCACATTCATCACATCGGCTATTAGGCCTTATCGCACATATACACTTTCACATTCATCACATCGGCCATTAAGCCTTATCACATATATATACACTTTCACATTCATCACATCGGCCATTAGGCCTTATCACATATATACACTTTCACATTCATCACATCGGCCATTAGGCCTTATCACAATTTAGAATTCACATATGGGTTTAATCAATAGCTTATAAGCAACTAAAACAAGTTTATCAAGGTTTACAACACAATCTCAAATTCAGCACAAGCTGTTTTTCCTGAGCAATAGTCACTAAATTATTTATAACTGCGGCTACAAAACTCCAAATCACTTTCCGTAAATTTTTCCTGAATATAGACTCGTATGTCTTCCATCCATAAAATTTCCAGAATTTTAGGTTTGGCCAATCAATACCAGATTTTTCTTAAAGTTTCCCCTGTTTCACTGCTTGACTAATCTGACCACTCTTCACTACGAATCAAATTTCTCATTATCAGAAATTCCTTTGCTTGCACGGTTTCTTTTATAAGAAACTAGACTCATTAAGCTTTAATTTCATGTCTCATTCAGCCTCTAATTCAAATCCATGAATTTATGGTGATTTTCTAAATTCATGTTACTGCTGCTGTCCTGAGCAGGTTTATCACAATTTTACTCTTCTGACATATCCTTTCAGCACTTCATAATATCATATCCATTTGGCAACATATCATATCAATAACTTACCTATACTTCATAATAACCATTAGGCTATATGCATAAAGATTTACAATAGAGTTAATGATTCTTTTAATATGTGCTTAACATATCATACTCAATCACATTATAGGCTTTAATACTTAAAACTTACCTCGATCGCTAATGTACGTCAATTCCGACTATTCGACCAATTTCCCTTTTTCCACGATCCGACTTTGTTTCCTTGAGTTCTTGAGCTAATGAACCAAATTTAAACTTATCACTTCACTATTGTGTAAAACCACATTCGATTATATTATAATTCGGTTAGCAAGAAATACACTTATTCCTTATAACATTTAGCTTCGAGATCACCACCTCAATCATCTCAAGTACCAAACATGCATTAATACTCTCTTTAGTACAATTTTGTTACTTTAACTAAATACTAAACATATCCTTTTGCTTATCTATACACATCCGCATTTTAACTCATACCAATCATAACAAATAGCATAATATTTGTTAACATGTAAAATTATGGTTGACATTACATCATTTACTTCCACTAACCATTTAAGCATAACCTAAGCGCATACATTGCATTGACAAACCAAACCAAAATATCAAATACATAGTCAAACATATAATTGTTATTTCACTCCTTTTCGAACTAATTCATAAAATGCATTCTCAAAGCCATAGCATATCATACATGAAACTTACCAAAGATGAATTAATCATAAGCTATTTATAGTACCTTAACCAAACACAACAACTAACTTCACACATATTTTATCTATGCAAATACCAAAGCCGAATCAACTAAATATACTTATGAATATATATATATCATCATCGAAATCCCCTAAGCTTAGACATCATTTCTTAATTCCAAGCAAGTTGCCGAATGCAACCTTACTAAATTTTCATGGATTCAAGTCATGGATTCAATATACCATTACCATGAAATCAACAACCAAAAATTCATAGACAATTTAGGAAAATCACATTACAAATCTCAAATTCAAGCAAAGACCATGGCCGAAATGCACATATAACCACATAACAAAAATATTGAACCTTTGGTTGCCTAACTAGCTTAACATCCATCAAATTTTAAATCAAGAAACTCACCTCATCTATAATCAACCCTTAATACCCTAAAGCATCAAAAACGACATCAAAGAAATACAACCATCCATGGCCGAATGTCATCTTCTTAACTTTACAAAAAAACATTTGCCATGAGCTAGCTTCTATACTTGATGGCCACTCCAAATATACAAAGATTTTCAATGATAGAGCATTAACATACCTTAATCCACTTAAAGGTGACCAAATGCCTTAACTTCAATTTCTTCTTTTCTTTCTTTAGCTACGGCTAGAACCCAAAAACAATGAAGTCTCCCTTCCTTCCCTAGCTCACGGCACTTCAAGAAAAGAAAGAAGATGAAGACTTTCTCTTGCTTTCTTATTTTATTCCCCCTTTCTTTTCCTTTTTTTTTTGATCTATTTTAATCATTTACTAATAAAAGCATCATTAAAAATTCAACTTAATGGAAGAACCATCCTTGCTTGGCCGGCCACTACTTGAGGTTTGGGTGATTTGACATGCAAACCCAAGTTTCCTCAATTTGTTATCATTTGATCCTTACATATTCCCCTATCATATTTTCTTAGGTTCTCAACTAAGTCAATCACATGAAATTCACCTTCATAAGTCTAATTTAAAACATCAAATTTTCACACATGCACTATGGTTTAAATTCATGAACAATTACATAAAAATCACATTAACATACCTTTGATTTATGAACTAACCATGGCCGAATGCCTTGGCTTCTTCTTCTCCCTTTTTTTTTTCTTTCACTAGTTACGGCAATGGGGAAAAGAAAGATGGACATACCTTGTTTCTATCACTCTTTCCTTCTTTTAATTATTCTTTCTTCCATAATATAAAGCCATTAACTATTATCATGCTATAATAAAAATGCATATAATATCTATCAACTATCATTATGGCCGGCCACTAATTAAAAGTGGTCCATTTGACATGCAAGTCCCTCATGTCAATAACTCATGCATTATTTGGCCACTTTAAATTTCACCTATCACATTTTCAAGTCTTATCACATGGGTCCTTTCTTATAAATTAACACAGCCTTGATAAAAATCAAGGCACGAAATATTCACACATACAAATTCCACATACAATAAGCACAGAATATAACATCTAATTATTTTTGTGACTCGGTTTCGTGGTCCCGAAACCACTTTCCGACTAGGGTCACTTTAGGGGTGTCACAACTCTCCCCCCCTTTAGGGATTTTCGTCCTCGAAAATTGGATAACGTCCTCTTATTGAATTATATCCATAAAACATTAGCTCATCGATAGCAATTGTAATTCATTACTGATTTCGCATCGATCTATAGAATCATTTTCTTATCTTAAAACAAATACATAAACATTTCTACAAGTATGCACATATATCTCATTTTCTTGATTTCATAAGCAATAATCACTTAATTTAATTCACAAATGCATTTCAAACACATATTAGGCACATATTAACATGTATAATTCTCATCGTCAACCCACATATTCATTCATGAATAAGCTGCAACCTAGCCGAAAGTACGCATATACTCAAACATCCCAATAATTATCCTTTATAACTTTATCACGTCTCAATATTCAACTAAACTCATTTCCAAAAGAAAAGTCAACTTCCACGTACCTGAACATTTAGTTCATTTAGCACATTCAATCATAGTTAACGTTACCCGTATACAGTCGAATAGGCATAAAGCCTAATATAATACACTGGCATGAGATTTATTCTAGCGCATAACTCGTATATCCAAAATTATCAACATTCATCAAAAATTCTTTCAAACTTTCGAATGTCGAAACTTAACCAAAATAATTTCTTGAACAAGATTAACAAAATAGTGTCCATTCAACAATAGCACATATAGCTCTTACAATGCCATATCCTAGATATGGTCTTACATATTCTCACATATCGAGCCGATGCCATGTCCCAGACATGGTCTTACACACTATCTCAAATCAATGCCTTCGTCCCAAACGAGGTCTTACATGAATTCCACTTCACACACTTAGTGCCCACTAACCGATCTCGCACTCATAGTGCTTGGTTAAAGGAATTCGCACACACACAATGCCTCTAATCATTCACATACATAGTGCTCTTATTCATTCGTTAATACACATTGATATGACTTAACCAAGTCTATAAACATCATGTATGTACACTTTTAAACATATCATCTCATTTAAATTTGAATTCGTATAGTAATGAATACTTAAACTTTGCTCAAATTACCGGCACGAAGCCTACTAGGCACGAAGGCCCGAATACATGTCACCAGCATGATTGCTCTTCGGGACCTAGCCCGAATATAACACCAGCACGAATGCTCTTTGGAACTTAGTCCGGATACCTCACTAGCACGAATGCTCTTCGGAATTTAGCCCGGATATAACCACAAGCTCAATTGCCTTCGGGTCTTAACTCGGGTATAGCAACTCGCACGAATGCCTTCGGGTCTTAGCCCGGATGTATCAACTTGCACAATTGCCTTCGGGTCTTAGCCCGGATATATCAATTCGCACAAATGCCTTCGGGTCTTAGCCCGGATATATCAATTCGCACAAATGCCTTCGGGTCTTATCCCAGATATATCAATTCGCACAAATGCCTTCAGGTCTTAGCCCGGATATATCAATTCGCACAAATGCCTTCGGGTCTTAACCCGGATATATCAATTCGCACAAATGCCTTCGGGTCTTAACCCGGATATATCAATTCGCACAAATGCCTTCGGGTCTTAACCCGGATATATCAATTCGCACAAATGCCTTCGGGTCTTAACCCGGATATATCAATTCGCACACATAGTGCTTAATAATCAACCACGCACACTTAGTGCCATGTACTTTAAACTCGCACACTTAGTGCCATGCATTTCAAGCCCGCACACTTAGTGCCAATCTCACAACCGTGAATACTTATTGCCCGCACACTTAGTGCCAATCTCGCAACCGTGAACACTTATTGCCCGCACACTTAGTGCCAATCTCGCAACCGTGAACACTTATTGCTGAAAACCAACCACTCTATACGCTTCACTGCCTTTTTACATTCGACAATTTCGTCTCTACATACATATACACATATAGCAATACACATTAGTATATCATTTACATTACTTGAATACAAACACAACATGCTTATCGACCATTCAACTTCCAGTTCCATAGCCACATACAAAAATCACATTTATAGTCATAACACTCTTTCAAAACTGCATCACTTATACCCTTATAATTCAATCCAAATCGAAATTCAAATACGAGTACATGATACGTACCTGACCAACTTAATAATTTAAGCATATCTAAGTGAAGTTATATCGCAAATTCTCAAAGTCAGAAGCTTGCTACAGCTCGATCGGGATCAAGATTCATTGCAATACAACAAACACATTTTAATAGTCAAAAATCATCACACTATCATTTTATCACTTTATGGCATGTATAAATAGACTCACGCGTGCTACGTTAGTCCTAGAATCGACTAAACCGTAGCTCTGATACCAATCAAATGTAACACCCCGAACCCAAGACCGACACCGGAATCAAACACGAGGTGTTAAAAGACTTTAAACCCCTTATAAAAAAAAATTTCCCAGACACTGCCAATCTGCGTACTAGTAGCTTTAAAAATCATATCTTGAGTTTCACAACTCAAAAATCAGTTTCGTGATTTTTCCCTGAAACTAGACTCATATGACCATCTACATATTTTTTTCTAGAATTTTTGGTCGGGCCAATTAGTACAGTTTATTAGTCAAAGTCTCCCATGTTACAGGGATCAACTACACTGACCTTTGCGCATTACGACCTGGATATCTCCCTGCACAGAGCTTCAATACTGATGCCGTTTGTTTCTATAGAAACTAGACTCAGAGAGGAATCTATACATATATGATATGACTCCTAATTATCTCTGGTTAATTTATAGTGAATTTCCAAAGTCGGAACAGGGAATCCAGAAACCGTTCTGGCCCTGTCTCACGAGAACCTGAATATCTCTTAACATACTGTCATATGATCATTTCGTTACTTTCCTATGAAAATAGATTCATCAAGTTTCGTTTACATAATTTATTCACTATTTAATTCCAATCCTACTATTTTTAGTGATTTTCCAAATCTACATCACTGCTGCTGCCAGCATCTGCCTTTAAGGTAGACTTTACCTATTTCATAGTTTCCATGATTCAACTAGCCCTTTTTGCATAAATAGCACAAATCATGATAGCGATTAACCATTCCATACCAAATGATTATAACATTATGCTCGAACATATATAAGCCATTTTCGCATGGCTATATACATTAACCAAAATATTCTTCCGCCACTAGTCTATTTTATACATGCCATAAGACAATCCGAAACATAGCAGTACCAAACAGTGGATAGTGATAGTGTGACTAGTTGCTGACGATCCCCGAGCCTGTAGCTTCGCAATGAGATCTATAAAACAGAGGAAACAGAGTAAACGGAGTAAGCATTACAATGCTTAGTAAGTTTTAAGCAGTGTCAACAGATAACAATCAAATTATAACATAGCTGTTCGTATTTTTATTTCACTCTTCCTTCGGGCATACCATCCCTTTACCGAATCTGCACATCTCATCATATACAATAGGCAGATAAACTTTCACATAAAAGTGAGCTCATGTGACATAGATATATCGTATGATTTCACATCACCTCTCACACTGATCCGATGTCACATAATCATAGGAATAGTCTCATAGATTGCTCTCGTATGCATCACATAACTACCTTATGATTTAGTGCAAATCAAGCTCACATATAAACTTGGAGTACATACCTGTTTAACCTTTCGCATTGAATATATTTATAACCAATTCTTATTACGAAGTCTTACCCGGACATAATCTCCACACGAAGTTATCGGGTCTTACCCGGACAAAATCCCCACACGTAGTCATCGGGTCTTTAGAGCTCGATATAGTACAAGCACGAAGCTTAAGGACATTAATCAGTGATAGTATTCTCGCATAAAGCCTGCGGGGTTTTAACCCGGATATAGTACTGACACAAATGCCCTTCGGGACTTATCACATTTATGCACTTTCACATCCATCACATTGGCCACTCGGCCCTGTCACATATATACACTTTCACATTCATCACATCGGCCATTAAGCCTTATCACGCATATACACTTTCACATTCTTCACATTGGCCATTAAGCCTTATCACATATATATACACTTTCACATTCATCACATCGGCTATTAGGCCTTATCGCACATATACACTTTCACATTCATCACATCGGCCATTAAGCCTTATCACATATATATACACTTTCACATTCATCACATCGGCCATTAGGCCTTATCACATATATACACTTTCACATTCATCACATCGGCCATTAGGCCTTATCACAATTTAGAATTCACATATGGGTTTAATCAATAGCTTATAAGCAACTAAAACAAGTTTATCAAGGTTTACAACACAATCTCAAATTCAGCACAAGCTATTTTTCCTGAGCAATAGTCACTAAATTATTTATAACTGCGGCTACAAAACTCCAAATCACTTTCCGTAAATTTTTCCTGAATATAGACTCGTATGTTTTCCATCCATAAAATTTCCAGAATTTTAGGTTTGGCCAATCAATACCAGATTTTTCTTAAAGTTTCCCCTGTTTCACTGCTTGACTAATCTGACCACTCTTCACTACGAATCAAATTTCTCATTATCAGAAATTCCTTTGCTTGCACGGTTTCTTTTATAAGAAACTAGACTCATTAAGCTTTAATTTCATGTCTCATTCAGCCTCTAATTCAAATCCATGAATTTATGGTGATTTTCTAAATTCATGTTACTGCTGCTGTCCTGAGCAGGTTTATCACAATTTTACTCTTCTGACATATCCTTTCAGCACTTCATAATATCATATCCATTTGGCAACATATCATATCAATAACTTACCTATACTTCATAATAACCATTAGGCTATATGCATAAAGATTTACAATAGAGTTATGATTCTTTTAATATGTGCTTAACATATCATACTCAATCACATTATAGGCTTTAATACTTAAAACTTACCTCGATCGCTAATGTACGTCAATTCCGACTATTCGACCAATTTCCCTTTTTCCACGATCCGACTTTGTTTCCTTGAGTTCTTGAGCTAATGAACCAAATTTAAACTTATCACTTCACTATTGTGTAAAACCACATTCGATTATATTATAATTCGGTTAGCAAGAAATACACTTATTCCTTATAACATTTAGCTTCGAGATCACCACCTCAATCATCTCAAGTACCAAACATGCATTAATACTCTCTTTAGTACAATTTCGTTACTTTAACTAAATACTAAACATATCCTTTTGCTTATCTATACACATCCGCATTTTAACTCATACCAATCATAACAAATAGCATAATATTTGTTAACATATAAAATTATGGTTGACATTACATCATTTACTTCCACTAACCATTTAAGCATAACCTAAGCGCATACATTGCATTGACAAACCAAACCAAAATATCCAATACACAGTCAAACATATAATTGTTATTTCACTCCTTTTCGAACTAATTTATAAAATGCATTCTCAAAGCCATAGCATATCATACATGAAACTTACCAAAGATGAATTAATCATAAGCTATTTATAGTACCTTAACCAAACGCAACAACTAACTTCACACATATTTTATCTATGCAAATATCAAAGCCGAATCAACTAAATATACTTATGAATATATATATATCATCATCGAAATCACCTAAGCTTAGACATCATTTCTTAATTCCAAGCAAGTTGCCGAATGCAACCTTACTAAATTTTCATGGATTCAAGTCATGGATTCAATATACCATTACCATGAAATCAACAACCAAAAATTCATAGACAATTTAGGAAAATTACATTACAAATCTCAAATTCAAGCAAAGACCATGGCCGAAATGCACATATAACCACATAACAAAAATATTGAACCTTTGGTTGCCTAACTAGCTTAACATCCATCAAATTTTAAATCAAGAAACTCACCTCATCTATAATCAACCCTCAATACCCTAAAGCATCAAAAACGACATCAAAGAAATACAACCATCCATGGCCGAATGTCATCTTCTTAACTTTACAAAAAAAACATTTGCCATGAGCTAGCTTCTATACTTGATGGCCACTCCAAATATACAAAGATTTTCAATGATAGAGCATTAACATACCTTAATCCACTTAAAGGTGACCAAATGCCTTAACTTCAATTTCTTCTTTTCTTTCTTTAGCTACGGCTAGAACCCAAAAACAATGAAGTCTCCCTTCCTTCCCTAGCTCACGGCACTTCAAGAAAAGAAAGAAGATGAAGACTTTCTCTTGCTTTCTTATTTTATTCCCCCTTTCTTTTCCTTTTTTTTTTGATCTATTTTAATCATTTACTAATAAAAGCATCATTAAAAATTCAACTTAATGGAAGAACCATCCTTGCTTGGCCGGCCACTACTTGAGGTTTGGGTGATTTGACATGCAAACCCAAGTTTCCTCACTTTGTTATCATTTGATCCTTACATATTCCCCTATCATATTTTCTTAGGTTCTCAACTAAGTCAATCACATGAAATTCACCTTCATAAGTCTAATTTAAAACATCAAATTTTCACACATGCACTATGGTTTAAATTCATGAACAATTACATAAAAATCACATTAACATACCTTTGATTTATGAACTAACCATGGCCGAATGCCTTGGCTTCTTCTTCTCCCTTTTTTTTTCTTTCACTAGTTACGGCAATGGGGAAAAGAAAGATGGACATACCTTGTTTCTATCACTCTTTCCTTCTTTTAATTATTCTTTCTTCCATAATATAAAGCCATTAACTATTATCATGCTATAATAAAAATGCATATAATATCTATCAACTATCATTATGGCCGGCCACTAATTAAAAGTGGTCCATTTGACATGCAAGTCCCTCATGTCAATAACTCATGCATTATTTGGCCACTTTAAATTTCACCTATCACATTTTCAAGTCTTATCACATGGGTCCTTTCTTATAAATTAACACCGCCTTGATAAAAATCAAGGCACGAAATATTCACACATACAAATTCCACATACAATAAGCACAGAATATAACATCTAATTATTTTTGTGACTCGGTTTCGTGGTCCCGAAACCACTTTCCGACTAGGGTCACTTTAGGGGTGTCACACCCCTTTCCTTATGAGTTTTGTCAGAGGTGCAGCCAACACAGAAACACCTTCCATAAACCTTCTGTAGTATCCTGCCAATCCTAGGAAACTCTTTATTTCCGACACTGACCTAGGCAGCTTCCACTCCAAAACTGCTTCAATTTTTCGAGGGTCCACCTTAATCCCCTCAGCAGAGACCACATGTCGTAAGAAAGTTACCTCCCTCAACCAAAATTCACATTTTCTGAACTTCGCATGAAGTTCCTTCTCCCTTAACAACTGTAGTTGTAACACCCCTCGCCCGTATCCCTCACCGGAACAGGGTTCGAGGTGTTACCCGACTTAAACTCAGTCAATCACACAAAAACTGTGCTGAAAAATTTCAATCAATTTAAAACTTTTCTTTTCACATGCAATCTATCCCATATATGAGCTTACGAGGTCCAAAACATTAAAACCCTATACATGCCATAGACTCAAAATACTAGGATTTACTTACACCGATAACGTGAGCTCGACAGTGTGATAATATCTCCGGCGAACTCCAACCCGAGCAGGTAACTGAAGTCTGCAATCTATAAAACAGAGAAATGTAACAACGGAGTAAGCTTTCATAAGCTTAGTAAGTCTTAAGCAATGCAAACAAATAAACGCAATTATACTTCGATTATTTAATTTCTTAAGAGGCCAAATTCTAGGGATATTGCCATCTGGCCGAATCTACACAAGCACATAATGCACGTTCAGCATTCTTATCACACTTAATCTGAATTCATATAACATATTTAAATCAAATACCCTCACATACTTTCACACCCTGACCAAGTGTAACATGATCATAGGTATAGTTTTAACATTTATTCACGTACGTATCACATTACTCACTTATGATTCACTTCAAATCAAACTCACATCTGAGTACATACTGCGTACCTGGCCCACTTTACGTATTAAATGTATTCATTTGACAATCTAGCACGAGGTACCTTAGTCATAGGCTTTTCTCAAATCACTGGCATTTCGCCTACTAGGCTCGAGGCCCGATATCATTTCACCGGCTTTATAGCCTGCTAGGCTCGAAAGCCCGAATAGTATCTTACCGACATTATAGTCTGCTAAGCTCAATGGCCCGAATAATCAAATCAACAAGTTCCATATAACATATTCATATCAATTGAGTACTAACATCATTCGAACGTATATAATTATACATCTCAAACACTTTTCTTTCATCCAATTTTCACACTTAACATTTGATAGCTTATGCATAACATTTCACTCACATTCATTTCAAACTTATCATTCGATTATAAAAGCACATTGTATATTTACCAACATGTTATACTTGCCATTAGGCCATATAAGCATGATACAATACACTATCATTTCATCTTTAACATTCGGCTAAACCCTTATCTTACAAGGAACACTGAATTCACATAACATATCATTTCACCGGCATTACGCCTGCTAGGCACGAAGGCCCGAATACACATCACCAGTACGAAGCCTGCTAGGCACGAAGGCCCAAATACACATCATCGGCACGAAGCCTACTAGGGACGAAGGCCCGAATACACATCACCAGCACGAAGCCTGCTAGGCACGAAGGCCCGAATACACATCTCCGGCACGAAGCCTGCTAGGCACGAATGCCCAAATACATATCACCGGCACGAAGCCTGCTAGGCACGAAGGCCCGAATATAATACCGGCACTAGGCCTGCGGGATTTATCCCTGATATAATACTAGCACGAAGCCTGCGGGATTTAACCCGGATATTTTACCGGCACGAAGCCTCCGGGTCTTTAAGCCTGGATAGACATAAAATATCATGCATATTTAATCATATATTAACACATCTCATTCAACATATCACATTTCCATTTCACCATTCAAACTTAACCCATAGTGACCATTCGACTATAAGTCATATGCATAAATTATTTATCGCGCAACTTAGTTCAAGTAGAACCAAAAGATCACGATTCATCTAATATATACATATTGCTCACTAATTCGCACACAACCTTTCAAATTAGCAATTATAAGATGGTTCCGCACATAGCCCATCCTTATCGATAATTTACGATGGTTTTACCCTTACTCACATATATGTCATAGGCATTTTTACCTATGCTTCTCAATTCACATTCATGATTCAATTCCAATCGATTTAACCTGCCTAAGTACATATCGCATACCTGAATAATTTACTTTACGGAATGAATCCACATATCGTATTAGCCCATAGTCTTATAGCACCACACTTTTAATGGTTTACCTCATCGAAGTTCACATTTAATCACTTTAGTGCCAAGCCATATTCGGCTACCACAAAGGACTAATAATAATAATTTTATACACATCATGGTTTCCTTTAAGTATTTAATAATCACAAATCGTGATATCTCCACCAGCACATATACGGCATAGTTTATTCATTGTAACACTCATTTAGTGCATCAAATTTCCAAATCCAATTCAACTTAAGCATAATAGCCGTAATCAACTTATAGCCTTAAATCATTACATATTCGGCACATTAACTAAATAAAATTTACATTCCCTTTACCATATTAATTTAACTTTTGGGCATATAAAAAGGAATCAAGCTTAAACACTTAAGAACTTACCTCGAATGTTGCCGAACGATTGCAACGGCTATTCGATTACTTTCTCGTTTCTCTTATCCGAATTTTCCCCTCTATGCTCTTGAGCTTGGATTTTCTTCCCCAAGTGACTGAACATTCAAGAGCTCTTTTCCTCTCCTTTCTCTTCTATTTTCGGCTACCATGAACAAGGATGGACAAACTTTTCCCTTCATCATTTTGTTATTTTTAGTATTTATTTTATAACATAAAATGACACATATCAATTAGTACCATAACTTCATGTCTTAAATTATTATTATCTAATGCACATGTTGCTTCCCACCAACATCATGGTCGGCCACTACACATAAAATGGGGAGTTTGACATGCAAATCCTCCCATTTTACACTACAAATTATTTTCCCACGACAATTTGGCCTATAGCATTTTCAGAAATTTTCACATAGGTCATATTTCATAATTTTACTCTCAAATGACGAAATCAAAGCATGAAATTTTCACACATGCACTTTCACATATAATAAACACAGAGTATAATATTTAATTATTTCTGTGACTCGATTTTGTGATCCCGAAACCACTTTCCGACTAGGGCCAAATTAGGGCTGTCACAACTCTGCCCCCCTTAGGAATTTTCGTCCCCGAAAATCTCATCAGAAGAAATAGTTTCCACTCTAAACACGTTTTCGCCAAATTCTCAGAATCACAATTTTCCATTCTTCACATGTATCTCTTTTTACCAAAAATCCAGAACTTTGGTCTACACCAACAGATCACATCATAGATACTTTAGTCACTTCATCAAATAAAACCTTGCACATGCAAACCCCATATTACCAATCTTTCCTCGTCAGATGATAAATCATAATCCAATAAGATCTCTCTCTTAGAAAATAATGAAATTTTTGATTCAATTTGGATAGAAATTCTATCTCACAACCACTTCTATAATACTACTAATTTCTTTTATTCCATATACTTGTATAATCTATTACAACTCAGATAAACAAACATTTCACAATCGGAGTTCATATAAAGATCCTTTACATAACCTTTAACCCATCTGTATACTTATTCCATATCAGAACAATAATAACATCAACAGAAATCTTATATGTCCAGATATCCAAAATCAAATAACTGTTACTCTGAACTCATTTTGAACTATCACATCTCATATACTTTTATAAGATGGAATACCATTTAATAGAAACAGAAGAATAACATCATATGAATTTATCCTCAAATTTATTCCAATCATACTACAATGAAATCTTATAATAATAACACTGATAAGGGGTGGGGTCGTTAAGCCTCGAAAGGAACCTTCATATTTGTATACACAGATAACTTTATCACTCATCACAATATTACGCACATTGATTCAAACATTTCAAATTTCCAATTCGTTACAGATATAATTTCACATATCTCAGTAATACTCGCAACTTTATTTCAAGTGAATATTAGCAAAACATAAGTGAATTTATCACAATTCACACTTTCATTTCTCTTACTCAAATTACCAATAATGTCTTATCAAGTTTCCACATTTAGTATTGATCACTTGTCAATATTTATCACATCGAAAAACATCTTACAATTTTGAGTACATCGCTTACTTGATGCCATAGTCCAACTATGGTCTTATACTAGCTCTGCTCTGCCCGTGCTGATGCCTATTCCCGATAGGTCCTACACTAGCACTCACTGGGCTGTGCCGATGCCTATCCCAGATAGGTCTTAAGCTTAGCACAAGTCGAGCCGATGCCACGTCCCCTAACGGGTTTTACACTAGCTCATCTGTCTCATGTATTGCCATGGTCCAACCATGGTCTTTTCCGTCAATTTATTAGTGAACGATCGTACTCATTTCCTGCATTCTACCCAATTTGATCTTTCATTACCATTTACTTTATACAATCTTATACATATCTTTACACTGATGCACACATATCATAAACTTCTTTTCATACCTTTCAATTCTGTCATAGCACAAATATATTACAATCAATTCAATAGCATTTTCGGATCAATTAATAATAGCTCGGTTGGAACACATCACTACCTGAGCAAAAAAATTTATAAGAGCCGGGAGATATCACACTATCACACTTTACTTACGGCATGTATAACTAGACTCTTATACTTGCTATGTTAGTCCAAGAACCGACTAAACCATAGCTCTCATACCACTAAATGTAACACCCCTCACCCGTATCCCTCATCGAAACAGGGTTCGAGGTGTTACCCGACTTAAACTCAGTCAATCACACAAAAACCATGCTAAAAAATTTCAATCAATTTAAAACTTTTCTTTTCACATGCAATCTATCCCATATATGAGCTTACGAGGTCCAAAACATTAAAACTCTATCATGCCATAGACTTAAAATACTAGGATTTACTTACACCGATAACGTGAGCTCGACAGTGTGATAATATCTTCGGCGAACTCCAACCCGAACAGGTAACTGAAGTCAACAATCTATAAAACAGAGAAATGTAACAACAGAGTAAGCTTTCATAAGCTTAGTAAGTCTTAAGTAATGCAAACAAATAAACGCAATTATACTTCAATTATTTAAGTTCTTAAGAGGCCAAATTCTAGGGATATTGCCATCTGGCCGAATATACACAAGCACTTAATGCACGTTCAGCATTCCTATCACACTTAATCTGAATTCATATAACATACTTAAATCAAATACCCACACATACTTTCATATCCTGACCAGGTGTATCATGATCATAGGTATAGTTTTAACATTTATTCACGTACGTATCACATTACTCACTTATGATTCACTTCAAATCAAACTCACATCTGAGTACATACTGCGTACCTGGCCCACTTTACGTATTAAATGTATTCATTTGACAATCTAGTACGAGGTACCTTAGTCATAGGCTTTTCTCAAATCACCAGCATTTCTCCTACTAGGCTCGAGGCCCGATATCATTTCACCGGCTTTATAGCCTGCTAGGCTCGAAAGCCCGAATAATATCTTACCGACATTATAGTCTGCCAAGCTCAATGGCCCGAATAATCAAATCAACAAGTTCCATATAACGTATTCATATCAATTGAGTACTAACATAATTCGAACGTATATAATTATACATCTCAAACAGTTTTCTTTCATCTCATTTTCACACTTAACATTTGATAGCTTATGCATAACATTTCACTCACATTCATTTCAAACTTATCATTCGATTATAAAAGCACATTGCATATTTACCAACATGTTATACTTGCCATTAGGCCATATAAGTATGATAGAATACACTATCATTTCATCTTTAACATTCGGCTAAACCCTTATCTTACAAGGAACACCGAATTCACATAACATATCATTTCACCGGTTTTACGCCTACTAGGCACGAAGGCCCGAATACACATCGCCAGCACGAAGCCTGCTAGGCACGAAAGCCCGAATACACATCACCGGCACGAAGCCTACTAGGCACGAAGGCCCGAATACACATCATCAGAATGAAGCCTGCTAGGCACGAAGGCCCGAATACACATCACCGGCACGAAGCCTGCTAGGCACGAAGGCCTAAATACACATCACCGGCACGAAGCCTGCTAGGCACGAAGGCCCGAATATAATACCAGCACTAGGCTTGCGGGATTTATCCCTGATATAATACCAGCACGAAGCCTGTGGGATTTAACCCGGATATTTTACCAGCACGAAGCCTGCGGGTCTTTAAGCCCAGATACACATCAAATATCTTGCATATTTAATCATATATTAACACATCTCATTCAACATATCACATTTCTATTTCACCATTCAAACTTAACCCATAGTGACCATTCGACTATAAGTCATATGCATAAATTATTTATCGCGCAACTTAGTTCAAGTAGAACCAAAAGATCACGATTCATCTAATATATACATATTGCTCACTGATTCACACACAACATTTCAAATTAGCAATTATAAGATGGTTCCACACATAGCCCATCCTTATCGATAATTTACGATGGTTTTATCCTTACTCACATATATGTCATAGGCATTTATACCTATGCTTCTCAATTCACATTCATGATTCAATTCCAATCGATTTAACATGCCTAAGTACATATCGCATACCTGAATAATTTACTTTATGGAACGAATCCACATATCGTATTAGCCCATAGTCTTATAGCACAACACTTTTAATGGTTTACAAATCGAAGTTCCTATTTAATCACTTTAGTGCCAACCCATATTTGGCTACCACAAAGGACTAATAATAATAATTTTATACACATCATGGTTTCCTTTTAGTATTTAATAATCAGAAATCATGATATCTCCACCAGCACATATACGACATAGTTTATTCATTGTAACACTCATTTAGTGCATAAAATTTCCAAATCCATTTCAACTTAAGCATAATAGCCATAATCGGCTTATAACCTTAAATCATTACATATTCGGCACATTAACTAAATAAAATTTACATTCCTTTACCATATTAATTTAACTCTTGGGCATATAAAAAGGAATCAAGCTTAAACACTTAAGAACTTACCTCGAATGTCGCCGAACGATTACAACGGCTATTCAATTACTTTCTCTTTTTTCTTATCCGAATTTGCCCCTCTATGCTCTTAAGCTTGGATTTTCTTCCCCAAGTGACTGAACATTCAAGAGCTCTTTTCCTCTCATTTCTCTTCTATTTTTGGCTACCATGAACAAAGATGGACAAACTTTTCCCTTCCATCATTTTGTTATTTTTAGTCTTTATTTTAAGACATAAAATGACACATATCAATTAGTACCATAACTTCATGTCTTAAATTATTATTATCTAATGCACATGTTACTTCCCACCAACATTATGGCAGGCCACTACACATAAAATAGGGAGTTTGACATGCAAATCATCCCATTTTACACTACAAATTATTTGCCCACTACAATTTGGCCTATAGCATTTTCAGAAATTTTCACATAGGTCCTATTTCATAATTTTACCCTCAAATGACAAAATCAAAGCATGAAATTTTCACACATGCACTTTCACATATAATAAACACAGAGTATAACATTTAATTATTTCTGTGACTCAGTTTTGTGATCCCGAAACCACTTTTCGACTAGGGTTAAATTTGGGCTGTCATAATAGCATTACACGGAGATGCTTATCATGCTTTGCTTCAGTTTCAGAATATACCAGAATATCATCAATGAAGACGACTACAAAATGATCCAAAAATGGTTGGAACGCACGATTCATCAGATCCATAAATGCTACAAGATCGTTCGTCAACCCAAGTGGCATAACCAGAAACTTGTAATGACCATACCGAGTCCTGAACGCCGTCTTATGGATATCTGCCTCCTTGACCCTTAATTGATGATATCTAGATCGAAGGTCGATCTTGGAAAATACAGAAGCCCCTCTAAGTTGGTCAAACAGATCGTCAATCCTTGGCAGTGGATACTTATTCTTAATTGTCAGTTTGTTCAACTGGCGATAATCAATGCACATCCGCATTGTACCATCCTTCTTCTTCACGAATAGCACTGGTGCTCCCCATGGAGACACGCTTGGCCTAATGAAGCCCCTATCCAACAACTCTTGAATTTGAGCTTTCAGCTCCACCAACTCCTTGAGTGCCATCCTATACGGTGCGATGGACATTGGTGCTGTTCCAGGCAATAGGTCAATTCCAAACTTAACCTCTCGGTTCAGAGGCAATCTTGGGAGCTCCTCCGGAAAAACATCTTAGAATTCCTTTACGGTCCTAACCTTATCCACTGTCAATCCCTCCTCTTTCGACTGGCTTACAAATGCCAAATAAGCCTCACAACCTTTCCGAATCCATTTTTCGGCCCTCAATGCCGACACCACATTAGACAAATAATCCCTTCGCTCACCTATCATCATAACCTCCTTATCCTCCATAGTCCTTAACACCATTCGTTTAGTAGCACAATCTAAAGTCGCCTTATGCTTAACAAGCCAGTCCATTCCCAGAATGAGATCAAATTCTCCAAATGGTAATTCCATCAGATCCCCAGGGAAATTCCTACCTTGAGTTTCTAAGGGTACATCCCTATACAGTTTGTCTACCCTAACCGAGTGACCTAAAGGACTTAACACAGATACCCCACTCACAATTTTCTCAGAGTGCACACCCAACGACCTAGATATGGCACATGCAACATAGGAATGAGTAGATCCAATATCCACTAAAGCAGTATATGGCATGCTAGAAACCAAGAACGTACCAGTTATGACGTCAGGTGCGTCGGCCTCCTCTCGACGTCGAGCTGCATACACCAATGCTGGCTGTCGAGCTTCAGCATTTTCGACACCCTTGCCAGGTGCCCCACGACCTCGACCATTTCCATTTCCACCCCTACCTTGTCCACGTCCTCTCGGTGGTTGGGGTCCACCTCTTACGGGTTGAGCAACCCTCTGTACAGCAACCTGAGCCTGATCAGCTCTCTAAGGACAGTCCTTAACTCTATGCTCCATAGATCCACATCAGAAACAAGCACTAGAGTGTTTGCTACACTCGCCCAAATGTACCTTACCACAGTCTCCACAGATTGGTGGTCTAACCATATTCATCGGCACTGCTCAAACTGGTTCCTCCACTCTTGCTCTCTTAACATTCCTATTAGCACCACCCGAGGGTCCTGAATCCTTCCGAAAACTGTTTTGATCCTTCTCTCGATTTTACTTTTTAGCACGCTTAACCTCCTCAGCGATTTTTGCCTTCTCCACCAAGACCGCGAAGTCTCGCTCCCTCTGCAGAGCGATCAACACCCTGAGGTCATCTCTAAGACCATCCTTGAAGCGCACACTTCGCTCATACTCCGTAGCAACTATGCCCACGGCATACCGGCTCAACCTCAGAAACTCGGCCTCGTACTCGGTAACTATTTTACCTCCTTGCAC
Source organism: Gossypium hirsutum (assembly GCF_007990345.1). Lineage (NCBI taxonomy): Eukaryota > Viridiplantae > Streptophyta > Magnoliopsida > Malvales > Malvaceae > Gossypium > Gossypium hirsutum. Next base: position 77,386,684 of record NC_053424.1, on the reverse strand, counting down.
CAGATTCAGGAATTCCTTCCTACGGGCATCCACATAACGCGCTCCAACATACTTCCCTTTAAAGGCTATCTTAAACAGTTCCCAAGTTACCCTATCAGCTGGGGTCCCTTCTCTCACAGTGATCCACCACTGATAGGCCTCGTCTCGTAGCAACAATACGGCTCATTTCAGCTTCTGCTCCACCGAGCAGTCCAAGTCGTCCATAATCCGTTCCGTGGCTTCCAACCAATATTCTGCCACATTTGGGGCTACACCGGACACACCTCTAAAGATCTCTGCTCTGTTAGCCCGGAGTCGTTCAGAAATGGATCCCCGAACTCCATTGCCCGTACTTGCCCCGGCAACCCTTTCCAGAACATGAAGCATTGCCTGCGACAGGGCGTCATCCCCGGCAACACGATCATGAGACTCCACTTCTGTTGCTGATGGTACCAGTGCATCTACCGCCGGCATATATCCCGAAGACGAAGATCCCGCTCGAGCCCTTCCACAGCCACGTCCATGGCCTCTTCTACGAGTGGCTCTTGTACTCATATCGTATTATCTAATTATGAATTTTATGCATTAATGTCATTTCAATGTTTATTACAGATGTTTTATGAATCAAACAGTATTCCAGAGATTGTTTTCGTAGAACCGAAGTCTAGCTACAGTTTCAGTCTCTTATCAAATTTTCCTATGGTTTCAGTATTATCCTATCCTAGTGGGTTTCCAGTACAGACAGATATTTCAATATAATATTTAGAGAAGTTCAGAGTAATACTTACAGGCTTGGGCCGGAGATTCGGAATGCCACCTCAAGAAGATCCAAAATTTAAAAACTGATTTTTTTTGAAAATCTTTGTTTTTGTAAACCCATTCCACAGCCGAGTTGTTGTAACTTGGCTCTGATACCACTAAATGTACACCCCAAACCCGGCCTAGACGTTATAACCGAATCTGACGTGCCACATCAAAACGTAAAAAACATTTATCCATTCTTAATCCAGGAAATCGTACTTGATGTTCAAAGGGCTAATTCATTAAGGGTTAAAGTGAATGGAAGCTGTGCACCAGGTAGGAAACTGGAAAAGAGGAGGTGAGTCCATCGGACTGCTTAAGTACCAAGCTCTTTCGGATCCAATCCTAGACATGCACACCGCCATTACCACACTCTAACATCTTATATTTCTTTAGGTTACCATTGTAATTATGTTCATTTTAAAAGAAAACATATTTAATTTTGGAAAACGTTATCATAGTAGAAGCCTTGTTTGAGATCGTGTTACTTTGAAATCAATTTATGTTTTTAAAAATGAACCCTAGATCTAGCCCATTTTGATAGTTAATGTAAATTAAGTTCATCATAATAAAATATAAATCAAAACCATAAAATAATTGAGCGACCTTATTACATTTGAAAAACCCAAAACCATAAATGAAAATAAAAGGACGTCCAGTTCATCAGAAAGAAACCGAATTTGCAGACTCGCATGGCCACTCCAAATCCCTCACAGCTCCCAGCCCACTATGGTTGGGGATTACCTGCATCGATGAAAATAGGGGATGAGTTTCGGGAAACTCAGTGTGTAAAATGAACCCAACCATAGCCCATATCGACTCAAACCACAAAATAGAATAAATTGGCCTTAGCCCAGAACAGAATACAGAATTAAGCCCGTAGGCCCATAACAGATCAGATCAGATATTTCATGTATATGCAGAACCCAACCCATAATCAACCACATACACCCCCTTACCAACCTTTCACCATGTGGGGAGACTACTCGACCCACCCAATCGCTACACGCCTCAGAAATATGCAGCATGGCTGCAAGAACAGATAATGTGACAGAGTCACCAGATATAGATAATCGTGGCAGAGCCACCAGAACAAATATATGTGGCAGAGCCACCAGATCAGATAATTTATGGCATAGCCACCAGGACGCTTCCTCCATAATATAACCCATGTCCCCATGCAACAAATACACAATCATGGCATACATCATACAGAATCAGGTCATCATGCTTTTTAGTCAAAAATAACCCTAAGGGTATAATGGTCCATTTACATCTAGGGGTATAATGGTAATTTTGCATGCATAAGGGTATTTCAGTAATTATTACCTATGGCTAGGGTTTCATGCTCGTTTTAGCGTTCACCAAGTATTTGAAAACACTTACCTCGTCTTTTAACCAAAGTAGGCCTGTGGGCCCATTAGCCCAGTTTAGGCCCATTAAGCCCAAAACGTCATAAAGCACAAAATATCGCATTCTACAGTCTTAACACTTGAATTTACAAAATACATTAATCAGTCTTTCTTACAAGCATTCGCACACTCGCAAGCCACCAAAATACCGGCATTTCGGCATTTCGGCTTTTCGACTTTTGCCGATCTAGTCTATGAGAGGGTGTCAGTTACACACCTGATTTGTGACGATACGCTGACGAGATCCACACACGAACTACCTACAAATAGATTACTAACACGTTAATCTAACTACTAAAATGAACTATAACTAACCCCTTACCACATTCGGCCCAAAGCACTTTGGCACTAGCGAACCTACCTTTGCCGAAACTAGTGATTGTGTTTAGATTCAGTTGTTTCCCCTTGTCCAAGCCTCTGATTAGCAGCCTCTAAATCGCACTATCATCATAATAAACAATTGTCACAATCCCTTAGAGCCTTAAAGCCCAATCGATAGCCTCCCTAAGCCTTTAGGGATTTCGGCTTTTCTAAATCCCGAAATAAAGAATAGATTCGAAAACTTACCACCAGTTTCTTCAGCCAACAATTTCCCTTAAGCTCTTATTTGATCCCGGTGTAGATTTAACCCTCAAATCCTAGAAGAAGTCGATCCTTTAATGATCTAAGAATTCGGCAATGCCCCTAAAATATGAGGTTTTTCGGCTTTTAGTACAGTGAAGAAGAGATGAGGGTTTTTGTAGTGGTTTTGTCGACAGAGGTTTGGGGCTCAGAGAAAGAAAGAGTTGATCACAAAGGATGAAGAAAGACGAAAAGAAATCAATAGGTTTCCTAGGAGAATTCGGCACAGACAATATGAACCTTCGGGTTTTCGGCTTTTGTGATATTCGGCTGTAAGGCTTAAAAATAAAAAGAATAAGGAAGTGGTGAAGACTAAAGTGGTAGAAGAATTCGGCTATAGAGAAAGAAGAGGAGAAGGTAGCTGGAGAGAAAAATAAAGAAAAGAAGAGAAGGAAGGATGGTCAGAGAATAGGCACAACACACCCAAATGTCGAAATTCCCACTGCTACAATACCTAGCCGAATTTCCCATGCTAAAGTCCCTTGGCCGGCCACCTCTTGCTCCTTGATCAGCTCCTAGATTTCCTCCCTTATCTTTATCCTTACTCAATCCCCTTTTCATCTTAAACTCTCCCTAACAAAGTTCCCCCCTGAGTTCCATCACCTCCCCTTTTTGTGCACAAAAAATAAACACCTTATTTGCTTGTCCTGCGGCTCGAACTTGGGGTCTTCCTACACTTCTACACGCCACTTTTATAGCCTTCCCAGTGGCGCCACATTCCACTTTGCCACTTGCTTCCTTATGTCTTATTTTACCCAAATAATATTTAAGACCCCAGTTAACCAGAACCCCCTTTTCCCTTATGGATCAAAATTAATTAAACCCTAGACTTAATCTTAAACTTGGGCCTTCTAGAGGCCCACTAACATAATTAAACCTAGGCCAAACAGTCAAAACACAGAAATTCTAAAATTCACCAAAATTCACAGAAGTCCCGAAAATTGGGGCGTTACAGAAACAATACCTAGGAAAGAATCCACCTAGACATCATCTATCATTATGAGTCTGAATTAAATGATTTATTCACTCGGTATCTTGATCCGTAAAAATCCTTAAATTATGCTAATATCTCTTTCGAGAGTAAGAGCAACTAACTCTAGGTTGATTAATTAAATTTTTTTCTAATTAAAACCCCTATTATCAAATTAACTCGATCTATGGATTCCCCTATTAGATTTAACTATAATCCGGTAGATTTATGTCATCCTATATCTAGGATTGCATGCAACTCCACTCAATTATTCTAGATCTACTCTTAAACAGGGACTTTTCCTCCTCTGCTTTAAGCACATTAAACATGAATTAATATCCCCAAAATATTAAAACAAGAGATTAGCGCACATCACTAAGAACAAAAATCAAGTATTTATTGCATAAAACATAAATTAAATAATATAATTCATTATAGGGTTCATCTTCCTTAGATATCTAGGGAATTAGTTCATAATTGTGAATAAATCATCTTAAAGATAGAATAACCACATGAAATAAAGAAACTCATAAAAAATTCAAAAGAAATTAAAAGGAAGTATTCAATCTTGGTGGAAATTTGCTTTAGAGTTTGCTCCAATTGTGTTCTTCAATTGTTTTCTTCAATATTCTCTTTTGGCTCCCCATCCTTTTCTTCTATTTGTATTTATAGAATTTAGAATGCCTAGAAAGCCTAAAAATTGTGTTTTTTTTTTGTGTGTTTGGGATGTGAACCATAAAATCAACATAGTCTGGCACATGGTCGTGTGTCCAACTTGTGTGGGAAGGCTCAACCCGTGTGGCTCTTGAAATCTGCTCCAAATGTTTAATTTTCGCTCTTTTTTGCTTGTTTTTCTCCAAATACTCTCTTAAGTATAGAAACATGAATTTAAAGGATTAGGAGCATAAAATTCGCCATTTTGCATAAATAATCATCCAAAAATGAATTAAGAACGGAATTAAAATATGTTATTTTTATCACTTATCAAACATCCCCACACTTAAGCGTTTATTTGTCCTCAAGGAAAATCTCAACCCACAGACCTTTCTCAATTTTTTATTTCCATCAATAATGTCTCAAAATAATTCACAAACAATCATGCATTGATAATCCAACTAAAAGGGCACTAAAGATTCAAACAATCCAAGCTGAACATCTTTAAAGCACGTAAACATAGGTGTCTCCCCTTATTTAAGTAATTACCTTTAATTCAAAATCAGCAAGAATTGACATCCTCGCTAAAGATTCACTCAAAACAATCAAAGTGTTTAAGGTACAAGAAATATGAACTCAATAGTCAAACAAGAAATGTCATTACCATAAGCTTGCTTGAAAATCAAATCTCCACCACTACAAAATGATATGACACACCAATCAAGAGGTCTTTAAGAAGATGTAATGGGGCTTAGGTTAAGGGTGTGGAAAAAAGCCAGAAAGTTGGTTATAATCGAGATTGAGTTGATAAATTTCCAAACTAGAAAACATAATCAAATGCTGAATTAAAAGAAAGTGCATCAATCAATACTATTCAGGAATAAAAATTAGCTTCTCAACAAAATACGAAATTAACTGTTCCAGCTCAATCAACAAACAATTAATAAATAATTTTTTAATAAAGAACAAGAAAGAAAATTCAATAATTCAAAAACAAAAGGAACATAGTTAGGCAACTAACCAAATCAAATCTCAACAAAAAGGGAGTAAATAAAATGAGAAAAAAGTCACAACGATAAAATGGGTCATGGGTGAACATTCACGGGTTAATCAAGAAAATATGTGTTATGCTCAACAGGGTTCACTAAGGGTAAATTCACTAGGTAGGCTTTTTACCGGTTAAGAGGGTTAAAACCTAAGTACCTTTATCATCTCAGTATATCAAATCATAGGTGTAGTCTCGACATGCATAATCGAAGCAAGTTCTAGAATAACAAATCAAGTTGACACACTCATAACCAATAATAAAATGAGCTTGAAAAAAACATGCACTATAGGCTCAAAATCTCACAAAAAATAAATCATGGTTTTGATGTCAAACTCGCAAATTTAAAACTTCAAGATAATACATCAATTTAGGGAAACAAGCTAAAATATTTATTTCTGAAAAACAACTTATCATGCTTGACTCACTCATTTCTTAAAGTTTAAATCAACCAATGCACAAATATCTACAAATTAATCTAAAACAATATAAATAAAAATCTCAATTCAACAAAAATCCACTCTAATGGAAGTATGAGAAAATTACTTAAATACCACAAATAATTCAGGGATTTTCTAATAATTATATAAATAACCTCCCCACACTTAATATGTATATTGTTCTCAATGTACAAATAGATATAAGCACAGAATAAGTAGAATATCATAAAAGTGGGAGAAAACTGAAACTGCCCTAGATATGGATGAAATCGCCAGAATAGTGAAAACTGGAATTGTAGGCAAATGAAAACATAATGTATGGTTCCGAGCAAACTAATAAGAAAATAAACACAAATAGTGAAGAAGACTAAAATGTTACAAACTCAATTAGAAACAACCATAAAAATAAAATTATAGTTTAAAAGAAGATAAATTTAAAAAGTTTAAGAAATAAAAATAAAACAACTAAAAATAAAAAGAAAATAAATAAAGCAGATTAGTGATCTTCATCGTGAGAGGCATCGGGATTATGAGGCGCACACTCAAAAGAAGAAATGTGGAGGTGCTGATAGATCTACTGTAAAGTTGCATCAATACTATCGAACCGCTCAAAACTGTGCCGCTCGAAACGAGTGACCCACTCAAGGAGGTCAGCTAGGGTAGCAGTAAGAGTAGTAGTAGGGTGACTTAGAGGTGGATGATGAGGTGGATCCTCGTGGTGGAAAAGGATATCATCAGTGATGTCCTCGTACTCATTCTAAGGATCAGAATGAGAGAGTCAATTTTGAGGAGGACCCACTCGACGCAGCCGGTCGATCATCCTTATATGACTTATACTCAATAATCCCTACGGGGTCATTTGTCCAACTAGTGTAAATGAGGAAGACTGCTCCAAAGTGTTAAAAAGGCCAAAATGTCGTGCGAGGCGGTTCATGTAAGGACCTAAGTAGATAGGACCTTTCCTACTGTACTCTGTCTGGTGGTGGCAAGCAAGGACGATGAAGTAGGCAAGATCGATGGTGTGCCTCGTTGCCATGCTCCACAAAAAATAAACGTCTAATGTACCAACGACCCTAGTGCTCTCCCTCCGACCGGTCAGCATGTGGACCGAGATAGCATGGATATAGTGCAAGGCTATAGGTAGTGAATTTGTCTTCGAATGACCCATGTCATAGGGCATCGTACTTGCCGTAAAATCTGTCCAGCATAGAGACGGCTAATAATGGAAGTGTTAGTATAAGGTAAGGAACCCACCGACACTCATGAACTCTTCAATATAGAGTCCAAGGGAATCTCCGAAGTCTAGGACGCTCAGATAATGCATCATACCACCGAGTCTGAAAGAAATAGTGCATGACTTATCATGGCTCGACATCATGTGCTATGAGAGGAATGTCGAATAGAACTCGAAGGTAAGCTCCGAGTAGATGGGCTCGATGATGGAGAAGAAATGGTCCCATGGATTTGTAGCAATCAGTACACCGACTTGATTAGCTAAATGAATATACTCCAAAGCCGCCCAATTAGTACAACCACCCAATCCCAATGGCCACTATCTGAGATGTTGATATAGGTCCTCCTGAAGACCCTGTGAAAATCGTAGACACAGATACCGTGCATCGGCGAAAGGGCCCGATAATGAGGTCGCTTTTGGAGTCTTTTGCTTTTTCGAAATGGAGACTGTAACGATGGAAATGTGCAAATGTACACAACCATAATAATTAATAAAGTGACATGTAAATGTCGAGTTACCGTGCCCACAGGGACTGTGTAAGAGAACTATTTATGAAATGAAATTCAAACACTTTGGTGATTAAAAATATTTTGATTTTGAGAAAGTGATTAAAAACTAAAATTTAACTAAGTAAAATAAAATAAAATAAAAATAAATGTTCCAATGCACGATTTCAAAAGATGATTTTAATCAAGACCACATAATTGTGTTAGATTAATTACATTTCTCAACTTAATATTACTAAAACAATGTTCATGTTGTTACGAATAAATTCATGACAACTTGGTAGTTAAATATAGCACATACAAACTTACTAAATTACCTAATATCTTGAACATATCACTATGTCAATTCAAATAATTAATCAATTTAAATAAGCAATTAAAAGATTAAGTGAGGTAACAATATATACCTATATTGAAATAGTTTAATCACAATAATCTTACAACGCCCATTTTTAGAGAAATCGGAACATTACTTTCGGGACCACAAATCCGATCCCAAAAATAAAATTTATTTTATTATTATTTTATGGTCTGCAGTATGATAATAATATTGTGTGAAAATTTCATAAAGAAATTTTATCGATTACATGTTTAATTTGATAAAGGACTAAATCGCTTAAAGTGCAAAAGTTGTGTTCTAATAGCTAAAGGTATGAAATAGCTATATAAATTTAAATTGGAGGTCCTTATATGGTAATTAGACCATTAATGAAAAGTTAGTGGATATTTTTGGATAACTCATCCATGGAAAATTAGAAAAAGGATAGGGACTAAATTGAAAAGTTATCAAAGTATAGAAATTACGTCATGGATGAATATATACTGAAAATTTGAAATTTATGGTAGAATATGAAACGTTGTTGATAGATAAACAACTTTTACTAAGTGATTTTTTATGAAAACATGATTTATGGACTAAAATGTAAAGTTGTAAAATTTAAAGAAAAATTTTGAATTTTATAGAATACATGTGCTGTAAATTTTATAGTGAAATTTTGGTTAGGCTTGGAATAGGGAGTAAATTGCATAAATTTTATTTTCCTAGCCTAGGGACGAAATCGTCATTAATTAAAAGTTTAGTGGCAAAATGGTAATTTTGCCTAAAGGGTAAATTGGACTAAATTTTGTATGAATTACATTAAATTGATGTTAAATTTACTCGTATATGAGGAAAAGAAGAAAATGTCGGATTAGTAGATTTTACGTATACGAACATTTGTCGAGGTAAGTTTGTGTAACTAAATTGTGTATATTTATATGTTTGAATTAAATGTTGTGTTTGTGAATTGTATAAATATCATATATATATGACATTGAAAATGTATCTGACAATACCTGATCAATAATAATGCCCGGTAAATGATAAATGATGAAAATGTTACTTTTATGCTTGAAATGAATGTGGAATGTGTTTATTTGAATTATATGAATGTTATAGATGTATGAAATAATCACATGCTTGATAATGCTTGAAAAATGTTAAATCCTGTTTGAATAAATGAAAATCGATGGATAAATGTGATTTCTCTTATTGATATAAGTCCTCTCGAGCATATGTTATGGAATGGATTTAGCCTGGACGAGTAATCCAGATCAAGCGCTTTAGAGCATATGTCATAAAAAGGATTTAGGGCCTGTTCTTCTGTGCTTAAAAAAATACTTTTGGAAGAAAAGCTGTGCAGAACAAGATGCTTTTGGCTAGAATTTTTGGCTTTTCAGAAGTGCTTTTGAAAAGCACTTCTGTAAAGGAGAAGCGAAAATTTTTAGCTTTTCCTCTCCCAAAAGCACTTTTAGTGCTTAATTACTTTTTCACCCCTCCAATAACCTAATACTTTCCCTTTTTTTTCTTGGTTCTTAATTAGAAATGTGTTAAAATCATTAATTAAAAATAAAAAAATATTTTTTAAAATACTAATTACAAAGATTTAATGGTTATATTTAAATATTTAAAATGTAGTTTATATATTCTAATTAAATTTTATAAGTAATTAATATTTATTACTTAAAAATATCAAATTTATATTTCATATATTAAAATATTAACAACAAGTTATAATAATTTTTTTATACTCTTACTAAAATATAATAATATTAACTAATTTAAATTTTATTTAAATGCATATTTGTACTTCATAATAACATGTCTAAAATGGGCATTTTATTTTTCAAAAGCACTTCATATTGCAAGTTATGCAAGGCTAATGTGTTGTTTAATATCAGCGCTAATTTAACCCTTAGCTACCTTAGAAGATTAAACATGCACTGATTAAGTATTATCTCAATTAATTACAATTTCAACACAATTAATAATTAATTCATTAGTAACCTTACAATTGTAATGCAAGAATAACATAATCATGGTTTTACTTAATCAAACAATTTACCAAGACCTATAACAACACAAATATAATTTAATAACTTAAGTCGATGAAATGAAATCAACCTAAGACGAATTAAATTTAAGCCATATTAATTAAATAAAAAATATCAACATAAAAAGTATTCATAGACATGTTCATAACAACAACAATAAAAAGTTAAAGGATAGGAAACTAGAATCAAATCTGGTGTTTCTCCAAAGCTTGACTAGTTTGCTTCACTCCTCCTTCTCTACTCATTCTTGTTGAATCGAGGATTCTACAAGCACTTGAATTTGCTACCAATGGTGGTTGAAGGTCTCTTTTCCAAGAGGAAAATCGGCGAGGAAATGGAAGGGAAAAATGGATAGCAAATGAAGGTTTGGAAGAGAGAAAATGAAAAAGAAGTGAATAATGAAGGGTGTGAGAGGTGTGTTGAAATGAGCAACAAAAGGGGGTATTTATAGGTTGGATTGATTGCTAAAAATAGCAAAAAATCAGCGGCCATAGACCCCCCTTGGCCGGCCACACATCTGGCAAGTTTGAAGGTTTCATACTTGCTAAATTTAGATTGGGGTGAATCTTTAAAAGCACATAAAGTGGAGGGGTTTGAATGCAATTTCAAGAAAAATTCAATGGCTGATTTGTAAGCCAAATAGTCAGCTAATTTGAGTTGATTGGGTCAGCATGTTGGAAAATTTTGGGCAGACCATTTGCTCGGTTAGATCAGTCTTTCGGTTCAGCACAATTAGGGCTCATTTCATAATTTAATTAATAATAATAATTATTTAACCCAAAATAAATTGGATTAAAATAAAAATAAATTATATTATGTATATTCATCATTAGGATCGTCTTAGGTTGAAAATTAATGCACCTCGATATTTTAAAAATTGCTTCACGATTTTGTGCTTCTAGTAGTGTCTATTGAGCCAATTTTCATCCTTTGTGCAAATAAGTCGAAAATAAATCAAAATTTATGAGAATTTATTATAAAATTAATTAAAATTCAATATGTTAATAATTTAAGTCCAATTTAATTATTTTATAATTATATTATATTTTTTGACAAGAATTATACTGAAACTGCATGAATTTGAGTTAAAAAGGGTATGAAAATGTATATATATATATATTTGTGTTTCCAGGGACGACAACCTTAGATTTTCCTCTTGGTTTCGTCATGATGTAACTGAAAAATATAACAACCCAATATCAGGGAAGCAGTGAAATAATCATCACCAATTAAGCAAATAGATAAGCAGACAAATCATTGTGCCAATGAAAATACATCACTAATAATCCTTATATGATGAATCATCAAATCCCAATCTGCCTAGATAGACAATCTACTCCTAAAATGATATGTAATAAAACCAATCATGTAAAAACTAGTTACTTAATCTACTAAGCATGCAAACTAACATAAGAAGAAGAAAGACAATAGTAAGAAGAAAAATAATAAGAATAACTCTGTTGAATCCTAACAATAAGAATAGGTTAAAAATAAGAAGAAGAAAAATAATAATAGTAAAATAATAATAAAGCTAAACAGAATACTAGTAAAGAATGATAATAATAATAACTAAAAGTAAAAGAATAAAGTAAAATAAAATAAACTAATAAAAACAAGTAGGGGCGAACAATTGGGGAACGGCACCGGTTGACAATGGCGTAATTGATGGAGATGTGGCAGTTAGTGCGAGGGAGGGCTGCGCACAGTGGCTAGTGGTCAGAGGATACAAGGAATAGAAGGGGGAAAAAGGGAGGGGGTATGGCTATCTAGACCTCGGGGGAGGATGGTAATGGGGAGCAGAGGTTACTCAGAGGTAAGGGTTATTGTTGAAGGATAAAGGGGGAGGGGAATCAGGGGGAAGGGAGAGTGGCCGGTCGGAGGTGTGGGCGTGTGTGGGTTGCAGTGTCGATGGGAAAGGAAAAAAGGTAAGGGTTCAGAGAGGAGTTCGAGAAATAGTGGGGGAAGGAAATACGACGGCCAGAATGGCGAGGGAATGGGAAGAACGACGACTAGGGTTTCGATTAGAGGGTTGGGAGGAAAAAGACAAAGTAAAAAAAATTAGGGTTTTTTGGGGTTGAAAAGGGAGACACAATTATGTAAAAGCCCATGTTGGGCCACACGGCCTTGTCACACACCTGTGTGGTTCTTCCTCAGCTCGTGTGTCGTTTAAAATTGAAGCCCAGTGTTCACACAGCCTCGGGCACGCCCGTGTGTCTAGGTTATGTGTGATCATCCTTCGCATCTCCCATGCTCGTGCGTGAGGCTGTGCAGAGCAAATGGTACAACGCTAGTGTGACTGGCCGTGTCTCGCATAGGGCCATGTCTATGGCTCGTGTAACTCACTGTCTCATAATTAAATTGAAAAATTTCATTCCAATATGCACACGGTCTTGGACACGCCCGTGTGTCCCACACTATAACACCCCTAACCTATATCTATCACCGGAACAGGTTATAGAGTATTACCAAAGTTTACAGAACAATTACAGGTAATTCAAGACATTTACTATTCATATCCAAAACTAATCATATCGTCCCTTAGATGGACCTCGAGGCCCAACCAAAGCATTAGAAACAAGTTGAGACTAAATCGGGGACTCAAAAAATTTTTCACGAAATTTTAAAATTTTTCTTATGTACAAGGGTCACACACGCCCGTATGAGTAGGCCGTGAGCTCACATGGCCAAGTGAAATGCCCATGTCTTATGTAACAGCCCAAATTTGGGCCTAGTTAGAATAGTGGTTTCGGGACCACAAATTCGACCTAAGAAAATTTATTTTTATTATATTTTTATGGTCTACGATTTCACAAAATAATTTCGTGAAAATTTTGTTTAAAAATTTTGACATTTGGGCACTCAATTTAGTCAAAAGGATTAAATTGTAAAAAGTGTAAAAGTTGAGTTCTACATGCTAGATGTGTCTAATTGTTATGAAATTTTAAATTGGAGGTCCTTAGTGGTAATTAGACCATTAGTTGAGTTGTGGTAAAAATGGAGATGGTTAGGTATGTTTTAAACTGTTTTTCATTAAAGGGTATTTTAGTAATTTGGCTAATAAAGCTAAAATAACATGAAAAAAAGATGTCATCTTCTTCATTTTCCATGCCAAGGCCGAATTTTGCAAGGGGATACCATAGTTAGGGTTTTCCAAACTTTCCAAGCTCCATATTAAGTCCGTTCTAGCCCCGTGTTTAATGATTTTTACGTTTTTGAAGTCGTTATCACTCGATCTATCTATTTCTAGCAATATTTTGAGATATGGTTTGATCACGTGATTTCGTGATAGGATTTAAACATTTATAATTAACCGTTCTTGAAACTAACTATTACCGCGATGTAGGCAAGTGTACCTATCGAGCAGTAGTATTGTTTTGGCAAGACTGGATTGTCGAACCCAAAGGATCTAAAAGTACTAGTAATGACTGTCTTTTTATTATCTAGCCTAAGAATAAAGGGGTTTTGTTTTAACTAACTAATTATCTAAACTAAGAACTCCCAGAGAATGGGATTGGGGGATTACTTTTAAAAACGATTGAATTAAGACAATAACTAAGGAAAAATCCACCTAGACTGTACTTGTTATTTTGGCTCCGAATCGGACGATTTATTCATTTAACTTGTTCCATGGAGATCCCTAAGTTATGTTATTATCCCTATTCAAGACTAATAACATCTAATCCATGGATTGAATAATTGAGACTTTTCTCTAATCAACACCCTAGGGTTGCATTAACTTGATCTATGGATCCCCTTATTAGGTTTCACCCTAATCCAGCAAAATCTTGTCACCCTATGTCTAGGCGCGCAAACAACTCTGCTTAATTATGACAAATGTACTCTTAAACAGGGTCTATTCCTCCTTTGAATAAGAGCTTATCTTGAATCAGTATCATAGGATATCAAAACAAGAATTAAGAACACATAATTAAGAACAAGTTAAATATTTATCATACAATTCAAAAAATAATAACAGGATTCGTCTTAGGTTTCATTCCCCTTAGGTATTTAGGGGATTTAGTTCATAACTAAATAAGAAAACATCTCAGAATAATAAAGAATACAAAACATAAAGAAAACCCAAAGCTCCTGAAGGGGAAATTGAGGAGAGATCTTCAGTCTTGATGATGAATCTGGCTTCTGAGGTGGATCAATCAGCTTCCTTCGACTAATTCCTTCCTTCCTCCCTGTGTGCCCCCTTTTCTTCCTCCTCTAGGGTGTATTTATAAGCTTTGGAATGCCTAAAAGCCCTCAAAATCAGCCTTTTTCGAATTGGACTCAACTTAGGCTCGGTAGGGACATGCCCGTGTGCGATTACTTCAGGTCGTGCTCGAGCCTGCCAAATTGACACGGCCTGTGGTCTACCCGTGTGAGGAGGTCCTGGCCCTGTTTATTTCGTACTTTGGCCCATTTTTTCCATTTTTGGCCCGTTTTTCATTCCTTTCGCTCTCCTATGCTCTCCTAAGTATAAAACATGAAATTAAAGCATTAAGAGCATCGAATTCGCCAATTCTAATAGGAAATCATCCATAAAATGCGTTAAACATGGGGTAAAAATATGTATAAATTACGATTTATCAAATACCCCCACACTTAAGCATTTGCTTGTCCTCAAGCAAAATTCTCAACTCATAATCAAAATAAATTCTTTTCAACTTATAATTTTTATCGATAATATCTCAAAATAATCCACAGGTAATCATACATTGAGAATTCAACTAAAATAACATCAAAGTTTCAAACACTCTAAGTTGAGCATTTTATTTTGAAAACATAGGTGTCTCCCCTCGTTTAGGCAATTACCTTGTATTCAAAATGTCACAGAGTTTTACATCCTCACTAAAGATTCACTCAAATCACTTCAGGTGTTTAAGGATAATAAATGAAGCACTCAATAGTTAATAATGAAAAGTCATTACCATAGGCTTGCATGAAAATCAATCTCCACCACTATAAATTGAGATCATACATCAATCAAAAGGTATTTAGAGGGTTGTAATGAGGCTTGGTTAGAGGTTGTGGTCACAAGTTGAAAGAAAGGGTTAGAATCGAGATTGAGTTGAAAAATTACTTAACTAGAAAAATATTTAATCATCACTTACGTACAACATAACTCCTTCTCTGACTATGGAATTTAAATACTGAAGCTTACAAACAAAAGATCACTACTAATATGTATACATGTTTTTTTTTTAAGAACGAGTTAAATAACATAGACTAACTATTAAGAACAAGACATAGCTAAGCAATTTATTCAACTCAAATCTCAACAAAAATAGGGATCAAATTAATTTAGGGGATTTCAACAATAATGGGTTAAGGGTTAATATTAAGGGTAATACAAGAAATGGCTTGTTAGCTCAATAGGGTTTACTAAGGGTTAATCGTGGAGGTAGGTTTACTAAGGATCAAATTTGCTGTAAAGTAGCATCAATGTTGTCAAATTGTTGAAAACACTGCTGCTCGAATCGAGTGAGACGCTCAGAGATGTCAGCATATGAAGCCATCACATGAACTGGATGAGAGGGTGGTGGTGGCTGAGTCGGTGGGTCCTCGTGCTGTGGGGGGACATCATCAGGAATGTCCTCGTAGGCCTCCTCCTCAATAGATTATGTGAGACAATATTGAGGAGGGTAGGTTCCTCGGCACTTTTCGATCATCCTCATGCTAAGCATGCTCGAGATGCCTTATGGAGACATCTGGTCGATGAGGGTTAAGGATGATTCTTGGGCTGTGGTGCTGAGGAGCCCGAAGTATCGAGCCAACTGAGTAACGTAGGGTCAAATAGAGGTAACCCCCTTCTAATGCCTTGAAAGTAGGCGTCGTGTGACATACACCATAAAAAGTAGGCATCGTGAGTGTTGACGATGCTAGTGCTCTCTTGCCATCCTGTAGTTGTGTGAGCCAAAATGGTGTGTAGGTACCTCAGAGATGGAGGGAGAGCCGATGCCTTGGAGCGGCTAGGATTGTAGGTGGCCCCACCTGGTACTAGTGCGTCCCAGCACCGTGAAGGAGAACGATAGATGTGGCGTTTGGGAGCATGTAAGTCATTCTCCTCCTTAAATTCCTCTGTATATAAACCCAGCGCCGTACCGATTCTGGGACGCTGAGTTGGCGGATTAATCCGCCTAAGTTAAATTGGATCGTGCCGGGATCATCTCAGTTTATCATTATGGTCTGAAGATGGAATGGTGAGCATAGTTCCATCGTAATCTCGAGGTATGTTGGCTCGATGATCCTAAAGAACAGCTCCCAAAGGTCGATGGTTAGGAGGGCCCAAATCGTTTCAGCCAACTGAACTTGTTCTATCGCAGCCCAGTCGATCCAGCGGCCCGCAATTAAAGGTTGGGCCCAGAGTATTTGGAATAGTTCTTCTCGGGGCCCGATGGGGAACCTTAGGAAAGGGTGACGAACTTCCGTGGTAGGACTCGAGGAAGATGACTCTCCCTTCCTTTTCTTTGAAGTAGGGACAACAGCCTTTTTACCACTTGAAGATGACATGGTACCTGCAATTAGAATCATCAAGTCATCTTGATGAGTGGTCAAAGTAAAACAAAGACAAATTTCAAATAAAAATCATAATTTTAGGCCACAACTACTAAAACTAACTAGAACAATAAGTTCAATGGCATACTTTTATTGCACTAGCATGGTGATATGTGTAAAAATGGTAAAGAATTTAATGGAAATATAAAGAGCATAAATTTAGCACATGGCATGGGCTATAATGGTAAATGACAAGAAGCAATTGAAAATTATGAATATTGATTTAGAAAAAGTGAATAAGGCATGAGAGTTTCATAAAAATATGTCATGTGGAATGAATGATAACTAATCTAAAAGAAATAAAACTTGAATGATAGCATAGTGTGAGATACATGAAGATTATAGCATTAAAAATGAGTGGAGTTAAAGGGAAAAGAGTGAACAAACGCTAAAGAATGGAAGAATAATCGTCAAGAATGAAGTTGGAAGCAGCGAACGGGCGTGGCAAAGAGGCCGTGTGGACTTGTAGCGGCTAGGGTTAGGGTTTTTGAGTGGGGAAGACAATGAATAGTGCAGGGTATTTATAGATTTTGGGGCACATGGCTAGGTAACACGCCAGTGTTCCCCAATTTCAGCCCTTGTGATTCACAAATTTTCACGCCTGTGTTCCTTGGGCATGTAGGTGCACACGGCCGTGTCGAACGGCTGTGTATGGCATTGTTCGCTTCTCCCACGCCCGTGTATGTAGACCCATGCCCGTGTCAATCTAACAGGTTCGACCACGGGTGGTAGACACGGATGTGTCACGCGCCCGTGCTATTTTAACAGGTTCACCCACGGTTCTTCTACACGGACGTGCCGCACGCCCGTGTTGTTTTGGCAGGTTCGACCACGGCCATGTCGCACGGCCGTGGTGTTTTATCATAGCCCGTGTTTGGGAAAATCGTTGCACAATTTTCACACGGCCCTAAGCACGCTCGTGCTCTTGGCCGTGTGTTTGTGGAAAACTTGTATTCAAGAGCTCCGTTAGTAAGTTAGGTGTTGAAGACTAAATTTTAAAGAAGTTAATACAGTTAGTCCTTGGGTTGCCTCCCGAGAAGTGCTTCTTTATAGTTTAAGCTTGACTTACCTCTCCGTTGAATGATTATGGTGGTTTGAGGAGTTTATACTCCTCATTCCTGCTATCAATCTCATCAAAATAAGGTTTTAAACAGGTGTTGTTTACCTTAAAAGTGCCGAACTTGGGATGACTCACCTTGACTGTACCGAATGGGAAAATGCTGATTACCGTAAGAGGGATTTCTTCATTCAGTGTGGTAGTGACAATGTGGATAAGACTCTATCTCTATCCATATGTTGATTTGGAAAGGTATTAAGCTCGTCCTGGTGTAGTTTTGGTTTATCGTGTGTTCTCGGTTTATGCATCCGCCATTCATCTAGCTCCTCGATTTGTAACCTTCGATCTTCATGAACAGGTCATCTACTATTGCTTGAGAATGAATCATGTGCTTCTTTTAGACTCATTGCCTGCAAAGTAAGTTATACCATATTGTCAGTTTTAGTAGAATGGGTTAAATGATCACCTTCAATTTTCGATGTGTTGCTAGAATTACGAGCTTGAAGAGTGATTGTTTCATCTCCTACACAGAGTGTGAGTTCACCTGTGCCAACATCAATAATCATTTTAGCAGTTGCTAAAAAGGGCCTTCCTAGAATTAAAGGAGTGTTGCTATCCTCCTCTATGTCTAGAACAATGAAGTCAACGGGAAATATAAATTTATGGATTTTAACTAGCACATCTTCAATAATACCCCTAGGGAATCTTATAGTTTTATCTGCTAATTGAATGCTCATCCTAGTCTATTTGGGTTTCCCGAGACCTAGTTGCTTAAACATTTTGTAAGGCATGACGTTTATACTAGCCCCTAAACCTGCTAATGCATTATTAACATCTAAACTACCAATTAAGCAAGGAATCGTAAAACTCCCTGGATCTTTAAGTTTGTTGGGTAGTTTATTCTGGAGAATAGCTGAGCAAACTGTGTTTAGTTTCACATGTGATGCCTCATCCAACTTGCGCTTATTTGCTAAAAGCTCCTTTAAAAATTTCATTGCGTTTGGCATCTGCGATAGGGCTTCAATAAACGGTAAGTTAATGTGTAATTTTTTAAGAGTTTAAAGAATTTACCAATTTGATCATCTGAACGGTCTTTCCTTGTCGTGTTGGGGTATGGCACACGAGGTTTATATTCGACATTCACTAATTTGTTTTTATTATAACCTACCTCACCTTGACCTCTGCTTACCACAGTTTCTTGCCTCGGTTCTGGGTTAGCTCAACAAATCCTTCTTCATCTTGAACATTAATTGCGTTGAGCTGTTCCCTTGGGTTAGGTTCAGTATTATTTGGCAAGCTACCTTGTGGTTATTCAGAGATTAGTTTGGAAAGCTGGCCTATCTGAGTTTTGAGCCCTTGGATCGACACTTGTTGATTTTTGAGTGCTGTCTTTGTGTTCTGGAAACGGGTTTCTGATATCGAGATAAACTTTGTGAGCATCTCTTCAAGGTTCAACTTCTTTTCCTGTTGATAGGGTGGTTGTTGAAAACCCGGAGGATGTTGTGGTCTTTAATTTCCTTGACCGCCTCACGAGAAATTTGGGTGGTTCCTCCAGCCTGCACTATAAGTGTTACTATATGGATTGTTTTGAGATCAAGGATTATTACCCATGTAATTTAATTGCTCGTTATTCATGTTGTGGCCATAAGGTTGGTATTTCGAATGGCTTGTTCCACCTCCACTTGCTTCGCACTGGATTACTGGATGTCCCTGAGTAGAACCAAGTAAACCATCAATCTTTTTATTTAGAAGTTCTACCTGGTTTGATAGCATAGTAACCGAATCGACATTATAAACGCCGGCTATTTTTGTAGGCTTTATCCTCATGACTTGCCACTGATAGTTATTCAGTGACATCTCCAATATAAACTCAAAAGCATCTTCAGGTGTTTTATTATTGATGGTTCCGCCAGCAGCTGTGTCAACCATTTGCCGTGTCGAAGGATTCAGGCCATTATGGAACGTTTGAACCTATAGCGAAAGCGGTAACCCATGGTGAGGGCACCTTCTCAGTAAGTCCTTGTATCTCTCCCATGTATCGTAAAGGGTTTCTAAGTCCATCTGCACAAACGAAGAGATATCATTACCTAATTTGGCCATTTTAGCCGGCGAGAAATATTTTAATAGAAATTTTTTGGTCATTTGTTCCCAAGTAGTGATTGACCCTCGTGGTAATGAGTTCAACCAACGTTTATCTTTGTTCCTCAATGAAAAGGGAAACAACCGAAGACATATGACATCATCGGAAACACCATTGATTTTAAATGTATCGCATAGTTCCAAAAAGTTTGCTAAGTGAGCGTTGGGATCTTCATCCTGCAAACCATCAAACTGAACAAACTATTGTATCATTTGAATTGTGTTAGGTTTTAGTTCAAAAGTATTTGCAGCTACAGCAGTTCTAACTATGCTTGATTCAGTTCCTGTTAAAGAAGGTTTAACATAATCATACATAGTGTGTGGAGTAAGATTTTGATTAACCGCAATTACAGGAGGTAGCTGATTGTTTTGGTTTTCATCCATCTCTTCGGTTGGGGGTTGAGTATCGTCCTCTTGCTCGTTCTATGTGTATCTTAAGCTTCGCCTTATTTCTCTTCGGTTTCTACGAACTATGCGATCGATTTCTTCGTCAAAAAGTAGTGGTCCTGACGGGTTTCTTCTAGTCATAAACTATAAAAAACCTGTTAAGAGAAAGAAAAAGTAAATTAATAAATAATAATAATAATAATTAAATTTCAAGAAAAATAAATGGCTAAAGTAATAAAAATTGAGCGTTCCTAATATCTTAGCTCCCAGACAACGGCGCTAAAAACTTGATCGCGTGATTTTGTAATAGGTTTTAAATATTTATAATTAATTGTTCTTGAAACTAACTATTATCGCGATGTAGACAAGTGTACCTATCGAACAGTAGTATAGTTTTAGCAAGACCAGATTGTCGAACCCAAAAGAACTAAAAGTACTAGTAATGACTGTCTTTTTATTATCTAGCCTAAGAATAAGGAGGTTTTGTTTTAACTAACTAATTATCTAAACTAAGAACTCACAGAGAATGGGATTGGGGGATTACTTTTGGAAAATGATTGAATTAAGACAATACCTAAGGAAAAATCCAACTAGATTGTACTTGTTATTCTGGCTCCGAATCTGACGATTTATTCATTTAACTTGTTCCGTGGAGATCCCTAAGTTATGTTATTATCCCTAATCAAGACTAATAACGTCTAATCCCTAGATTGAATAATAGTGATTTTCTCTAATCAACACCCTAGGGTTGCAGTAACTCGATCTATGGATCCCCTTATTAGGTTTCACCCTAATCCGGCAAAATCTTGTCACCCTATGTCTAGGCGCGCAAACAACTCCACTTAATTATGACAAATGTACTCTTAAATAGGGTCTATTCCTCCTCTGAATAATAGCTTATCTTGAATCAGTATCCTGGGATATCAAAACAAGAATTAAGAACACATAATTAAGAACAAGTTAAATATTTATCATACAATTCAGAAAATAATAACAAGATTCGTCTTAGGTTTCATTCCCCTTAGGTATTTAGGGGATTTAGTTCATAACTAAATAAAAAAACATCTCAGAACAATAAAGAATACAAAACATAAAGAAAACCTAAACCTCCTTAAGGGGAAATTGAGGAGAGATCTTCAGAATTGATGATGAATCCGGCTTCTGAGATGGATCAATCGGCTTCTTTCGACTAATTTCTTCCTTCCTCCCTGTGTGACCCCTTTTCTTCCTCCTCTAGGGTGTATTTATAGGCTTTGGAATGCCTAAGAGCCCTCAAAATTAGCCTTTTTTGAACTGGACTCAGCTTGGGCTCGGCAGTGACACGCTCGTGTGCGATTACTTCAGGCCGTACTCGAGCCTGCCAAATTGACACAGTCGTGTGGTCTACCCATGTGAGGAGGTCCAGGCCGTGTTGATTTCGTACTTTGGCCTATTTCTCTATTTTTGGCCCATTTCTCGTTCCTTTCGCTCTCCTATGCTCTCCTAAGTATAAACATGAAATTAAAGCATTAGGAGCATCGAATTCACCAATTCTAATGGGAAATCATCCATAAAATGCGTTAAACATGGGGTAAAAATATGTATAAATTACGGTTTATCATGGTTGAAGCCTAGGGTTTTGAACCATGATAAATATGTGTGTATTTTGATGTTTAATGGTAGATTATGCAAGTCTATGGTTAGAGAAACAACATTTACTAAGTAATTTTCGGTAAAAATGCATAAAAGGACTAAATTTTAAAAGTTATAAAATTTGTCATAAACGTGTGAATTAGTGAAAATTGAGGGCTAATGTAGTTATGAAATTTTTTCAGCTAGGCTTAAAGTACAAAGAAATTGAATGAAAATCATTTTACGGGCCTTGGGTCAAAAGTGTAATTATGATAAAGTTTAAGGGCAAAAACGTAATTTTTCCATAGTATGATTTTTGGATCACATTGACTAATGTGACTAATAAATAGACTAAATGTGATATTATATATCAAAGAAAATGAGGTTCGGAACTACAACGGGGGAAAAATAAGAATTTGACGGTTAAGTCCTTTTTCAGCATTTTTGGTATCGAGGTAAGCTCGTGTGATAATAATAATGCCATATTATACTTGAATGTTAATGCTTGATGTTACATGAATTGTAAGTTTGTGTGTAAGTAATTCAACTATTCCATTATTATGTGTTTAACATTTGATATCATATGATATATGTATGTATGCCCTAATGAAATTGGTTTGTGATGATTCAATGGAATCTTGATGATAGCATTGTATCTCGAAAATCCCGGGGGACCCTGAGGAATGCCTAGGATTCGGATATCATGACACCATGGTTAATGTGATTCTGTGTAAGACCATGTCTAGGACATGGCATCGACGTTGATATGTGTGCTAGTGTAAGACCGTGTCTGGGACATGGCATCGGCACTGATATCTGATCCCGTATAAGACCATATCAAGGATATGGCTTCGACATCATTAAGTGATTTTGTATAAGACCATATCTGGAACATGGCATTGATATGAGGTCCCATATAAGACCATGTCTGGGACATGGCATCAGCACCTATATGAGACTTCGTATAAGACCATATCTGGGATATGGCATCGATATGCAGACCCATGTAAGACCATGTCTGGGACGTAGCTTTGGCACTCTATTTGGTTTATGATAATCCCAAATGTCCTTCAGTATTCCGAGTGGTCCAATGGGTTATTCAAGATTATGGTTAAGAAGTTGAGTAATATGTGAAAAGTGTTGAAAGGGTACAAGTATGTACACTAAGCTTATGGTTATTGAGACTTCGAAATGTCGAGACCTCGGTGAGCTACGATGTATGAATTATGATTATGAATTTTGTTGCAATATCATGCTAACTTACATTGTGTAATTGAACATGGAATCCATGAAATGGTGAGTTCATGATTAGTTGAAAATGAACTTATGATAGTTATCATCATATTGCACTAAAACAGTTTTGGACAGTAGCTGTAGTCCAATTTTAAAAATCCACAAAAATTATGGAAATATAATTATAGATTGAATAAGATATGAAATTAAACCTTATTGAGTCTAGTTTCACATAGAGGAAATGGTGTAAGCAAAATAATTTCATATTATGAGATATTTGAATTTTTGTGAGAAAGGGTAAGAGTGATTTCGGGCTCCCCTATCTTAAATTTGGAAAATCACTAAAAATTTTAAAAGAATAATTATGTGTTAGAACTGATATATATGACTAAGTTCTTAATGAGTCTAGTTTCAAAATAAATATACGGGAACATCATTCGGATCCCGTACTAAGAGATAAATAAATTTTAGTGAAGAATGGTCGAAGCTGTCAAATAGCAGAATATGAGTAACTTTGAAGAATAAACTGTACTTATTGGCTAGACCAAAATTTCTAAAAATTTTATGGTAAGAAAATATGTGAGTCTAGTTTTAGGGAAAATTAGCTGATCTTAATTTGGAGTTCCGTAGCTCTAGATATAAATAATTTAGTAACTATGACTCGAGAAAACAACTTGACTAGAGCATAAGTAAATGTGTAATTATGATTGTATTACCTTGAGAAGCATGTTGACATATTGCTTATTATTTTCATATGGACTTACTAAGCTATAAAGCTTGCTCCCTCCTTTCCATTTCT
Source organism: Gossypium hirsutum (assembly GCF_007990345.1). Classification (NCBI taxonomy): domain Eukaryota; kingdom Viridiplantae; phylum Streptophyta; class Magnoliopsida; order Malvales; family Malvaceae; genus Gossypium; species Gossypium hirsutum. The sequence goes on along the minus strand of NC_053424.1, from coordinate 77,362,877 downwards.
TTAGTGTTGGCAGGTTAGCTTGGGGTTGGAGATCGTCCGAGGCTACATCACACTATCAAATTATCAATTTGGGGTGTTTATAAACCTTAAGTGTTTTAAAATGGGTGGCATGTATAGAGACTTAGCCTTTTGATATATGTGTTTCATGATTTGGCCAAATGTATTGGCTTATAATGATTCAATTGTATATAGCCATGAGATGTGGCTTATATTGATTATTGGGTTGTAACCCTATTATATGTGCATGCACAAGCTTAAAAGTTTCATATGATGTGAGTATGTGACTTGATGTGGTATGCAATGTCTTAAACATGCATGTGAAATATGTTGGTATGTTATAAAGTTATGAGTTAGCCTTGAATATGAATGTTTGATGATTAAGTTGAAATATTTTGGTATGATGGTAACCATGATATAAAAGTATAAGTGATATCATAATGGACAAGGCCAAATGAGTGTGTAAAACACATGAATCATGACATGTAAATGCTATGTTTGTGGCCTAAATGAAGATGTTTAACCGTTAAATGTAGGTCATGTTGTATGTCCTTCATGTTGTATAAATGTGTGAGGGTTTATGGTTGACTAAGGCTTGGAAAATAGCCTAAGTGTTGGCCACACGGGTAGAGACACGACCATGTGTCTCAGCCGTGTGGGGAACACGGCCTTAGCACACAGGCGTGTGACTTGGCTGTGTGACCCCATTTCATTGCTAACGTAATAAACAGAGAGATACATGGGCTAAGGACACGGGTGTGTCCCAAGCCACACGGGCGTGTGACTCTTTAAACATGGAAAACTCTCTAGGTGTTGTAAAATTTCTGGAAGTTCTCGGTTTAGTCCTGAACCACCCCCGATGTATGTTTTGGGCCTCGTAGGCCTATATAAGGGATGATATGCATGTGATTGAATGTTTTTGAATTGGTTTAAATTTTATGGCCCGGTTTTACATATATGTGTATGTTTAAGTCCCGTAATGCCTCGTATCCTATGCCGATGTCAGACACGGGTAAGGGGCACTACATCTTAGGCTGTGTCAGCATTCGATGTGAGGCACACGGCTGTGTCCCAACTTGTGTCCTTACCCGTGTAACTCTCTGACTTGTGTCACGTGACTTGCCACACGCCGATGTGCTAGGTCGTGTGGTCAATCTAATTTTTACAAATTAGGTGCAGGTTTCACACAACAAAGACACGCCCCTATTCTAGGCCGTGTATCACACATGGTTGAGACACATGCTTGTGTCTCTGGCTGTGTGCCAAATTCTGAGCATTCTGTTTCTCAATTTTAAGATGTAGGGAACACACGACCAATCCACATGCGCATGTGCTAGGTGTCAAGACACACACCCGTGTGTCTACCCGTGTGGACAAAATAAAGCCATTTCCTAGCTTTATTTCTCACCCAAATTTGGCGACAACCTATACCAATACTTGCAAACATATACCAGCCAATTCAAACATTATAACCAATCCAATTCTAACATCTAACATGATAAATCATCTTATGAAATCATGTTTACAATATTACCTTTTGTAGACATATATGTTTAACATAACTCAATCAAACCATATTATCACATATATGTAATTACCATGATATACCTTATAAATATACCAAATCAATCCATTACTAGCCATTCCAATGGCTAGATTATAAACAATTATTTACATACCAACATTGGCAAAGTTAACCTATACATGCCATTATACCAAAATGAGTTTACTATTTATACCAAGACGAGCTAATAGACAGTGTCATGATGCTCCGACCGATCTCCAACCTTTGTGAGCTTTCGAGCACTATAAAATAGAGAAACGAAGATCTAGCAAGCATTTAATGCTTAGTAAGTTCGTATAACAAGAATTAAACTTACCAATCATATTCATTTAAAATAAGCATACAATAACATACTTCCCAACAATTTAGCAAATTTGTCTAATCACATACACTCAAGTAAGCAAGTTAGTCACATAATTCACATGTACATCAAATAAGCAAGGAATAGTTCATCATGCTATAAACTTTCAGAAGCATTCAAGACATAATTCTTTTAATCTCATAATTCTTCATGTTAAGAGTTTTCTTCGTTGAATTATTGAAGTATCGATTGATTATCAAGTAGTACACACAAGGTGTACAAAACTTTAAACCGTCAACTCATAATCAGGGGTACCCATTAGGGCACTTAATCATTGAGCACACTCTCGAGCCACATATCAGGATACTCAGATGAACCATGTAACAGGAAACTTATTCGGGCTAAAAAGAAAACTCATAAGAGTTTTAATCAGGGAGCTCATAGAGCTTATCAGGTAACTCTGAAGAGTTATTATCAGGAAATACTAGATAAGGTAACGGGGAGTTCAAGTGAGCCATGTCAGGGAGCTCATAAGAGCCTATATCAAGACGCTTATGTAGAGTTGCATTTGTGTCTGCAATATATGCTAGATCACAATCGATCGAATCAAGTAGCAAGACACTCATAAAGAGCTTCGGTAGTGTGCAACACATGCAAAATCACTACCGATCAGGATGCTCGCAGGAACTATATAACAAGATGCTCGAGAGGGCTATAACAGGATTGCTCATCCGAGCTATTTTTTGTTCGCAACATATGTAGGACCACATTTAATACGAGAAATCATATATCCATCGAGTTTATTATTCAAATGGAATTTTACATTTATCAAGCAATACCAAGCATGTGATCTATTTCATACTTTAAACATTTATATAGTTCACCCAAATACAACATTGAATTCAAACATATTAACATACATAAATAAGTTACACGAACTTACCTTGATATTCGTTTGTATAAGAAAATCTACTAATCCAACACTTTTTGTTTTCCTCAATCCAATTCCGCATTTGGTCTTTCCGGATCTATATAAATGAATTTAATCATCAATTTAATACAATTAATATTCAATTGGATTCGATTTATACTTTAGGCAAAATTACCATTTTGTCCCTATTCTAGGAAAATGAAATTCATGCAATTTAGTTCTTATTCCAAGCCTAACCAAAATTTTCATATAACATTTACAGTACTTGTATTTCACAAAATTCAAAATTTTTTCATGGGTTTTACCACTTTTCAATTTAGTGCTTAAATCATGATTTCATAAAAATTATCTTTGTAACTGTTGTTTATCTATGAAAAATCTTTCATTTTCTACCATAAATTTCAAATTTTTAGCATATTCATCCATGGCAAAATTTCTATACTTAGATATCTTTACAATTTAATCCCCAAAATAGATAAATTAAGCTATTCTGATCTCAAAAATATAAAAAATTAGTAAAAATGGGACAAGAATACTTACCCAATTAAGCCAAGAAAACTTGTTTTCTCTTTCCTAGGGTTTCCATGTATATTTTGGGAAAGAAGATGATATAAAATGATATTATTTCCTTTTAATTCATTTATCGTCTCTTAATTATTTTTAGTTTCCAATTTAGTCCTTACCTTTTTTTAATTTTCCATAGACGAATCACCAAAAATATCTACTAAATTTTCTTTAATTACCATATAAGGAACTCTTATTTTGAATTCCATAGCTAATTGATCCTTTTAGCTACTAGAAATCAACTTTTGCATTTTGTGCTCTTTGGTCCTTTCCATAATTAAACACATAATCGGTAAAATTTTCTTATTAGAAATTTCATATAACATTCCTATCATAATACGGACCATACAATAATATTAAAATAAATTTTTTTTTGGCTCTGATTTGTGATCCCTAAACCACTGTTGTGATTTCACTGAAAATGTGCTTTTACAACTCTCCTCCTTTAAGAATTTTCATCCTCAAAAGTCTTACCACTAAAGAGGTTTGGATATTGCTTTCTTATAGTATCCTCCGGTTCCAAGGTAGCCTCTTCTATACCATGTCGTTGCCAGAGAACTTTTACTAAAGCCACATTTTTGTTTCTTAACTCTTTTGTCTCACGTGCCAAAATTTTAATATGTTCCTCACTGAAAGTCATGTCAGGCTAAATCTCAACTTATGTTGGAGAAATAATATGTGAAGGATCTAACCGATATCGTCGCAACACAGACACATGAAAAACATTATGAATTCTGTCAAGTTCTGGTGGTAATGCTAGTCGATATGTAACAAGTTTGATTCTTTCAATTTTCCTTTTTGGCCAAACCAGAGAACTTTCTTCCAAGGTAATACTTTCAAGAATACTTTGTCACCAACCTATAATTCTATATCTTTTAATTTAAGATCGGCATAAGACTATAGACGGTTTGTGAAGGGTTTCTCTATGATTGCAACTCCAATGATGAAGCTGTTTTAGAAAGATGTTAAATTTGAGTGGTCAGAAAAGTGCCAGAAAAGTTTTGATCGGTTGAAAGCCCTTTTGACCGAAGCTCCGGTGTTAGTTCAGCCAGAATCGGGTAAATAATTTGTTATCTTTAGTGATGCATCTTTAAATGGTTTGGGCTATGTTTTGATGTAAGAAGGCAGAGTTATAGTTTATGCCTCGAGACAGTTAAAGCTGCATGAAAAGAACTATCCGACACATGACCTAGAATTGGCAGTTATTGTATTCGTGTTAAAAATATGGCGTCACTATTTTTACGGTGAAAAATGTCATGTTTATTCCGATCACAAAAGTCTGAAGTATTTGATGACTCAGAATGATTTGATTTTGAGACAGTGTCGATGGTTAGAATTGTTGAAAGACTATGAACTTGTAATTGACTATGTAACACCCCAAACTCGGCCCAGACGTTATGGCCGAATCTGACATGGCACATTGAAGTTGAAAATCCATGTTTCATTTTAGTGTTTTATAAACTGACTTTTGTTGAGCTAACAAAGTGAATGGAAGCTGGGCACCAGGTAGCAATCCGTAACAGAGGAGGTGAGCCATGAAGGCTGCTTAAGTACCAAGCTCTTTGACTGGATCCAATCCTAGACATGCCCACAACCATTACCACACTTGGTTACAATAAGTTCAAATTTCTTTGATAAATCGATTAATCGTGACATCATGTTATTTTGAAAACAAGTATCGTTTTAAAAACGCGTCCTAAGTCTAGCCTATTTGAATTATTATCAACCAGTTTAAAGTTATAAAAAGAAAAATAAATAAAATAAACCCAGAAAAATAAAGTTAAATTGGCCTTATTACAATCCAAAAAAAAAATAATAAATGAAGTAACCTAAAGAAACCAGTCATTTATTTTAAAAGCCCAAAAGCGATCTCCGTGGCCACTCTGAATCCCCTCCGACTCCAAGTCCCCATATCAAGGCCCACCTGCAAGGTTAAGGAAAGGGGGTGAGTTTGGAAACTCAGTGTGCAACAAGCCCCTTTCAGAGCCCAAAACAATTTCAGCCTGCTGGGCCTAAGCCCAAATTCAATCTCAGCATATAATGGGCCGAAGCCTTTTCATATTTCATATTACTGGGACAAAGCCTTTACTGTAAACGGTATGGCCCATAGGCCCATTTCAATATCACATGCAGTGTCAATGAAAGAATGCAAGCCCATTTGGGGAGACTACTCGACCCATCATCCACTACTCTCCAACCGTACCGACCAAACTCTCCATGTGGGGAATAACTCAACCCACCCAACCAAACTCTCCACTGGCAGCATAGCTGTTTTATCATATAACTCGAGGCCTAGCCTCTTTTAATAACTAGGGCAAAGCCCTTTTGATAAACTGGGGCAAAAGCCCTTTTTGCACTTCCTCTATCCATATAAACCCATCCCAATGCATTATTAATACATCATGTGCATATCATACATATCATGTATATCAAAATCCCATGTATCAAGTTCATAATTAAACCCTAGGGGTATAATGGTCATTTTACCTAGGGGCAAAATAGTCATTTCCATATTATAAGGGTAATATCATCATTTTACCAAATATTAGGGTTTTCCATGTTCATTATCAATTACTAGCAATTCATGTGCTTAAACAGCGATTCTGGACCATTCTTAGCGAAACCGAGTTATTGGGCCAAAAACCCCTAATGGGCCCTACGTAGCCGATTTAGTCATCTAGGCTCATTTAGCCCATTTCCATAACGGACTTAGCCGTATTGACGCACGATCTGACAAAATTCCATTTTCTACCAAATCTACCCAAATGGGCCCGGTAGCCCATTGGGCCCGATTTTAGCCCCTCGAGGCCCAACTTACCGTGATTCCAAAAACATGCTCTTACCTTTTCCAACGTTCCCGATCATCAACTTAGTGAATCTAACTAACCAATGAGCGTTCGCTTGCTCACAAGTCCTAGAAATGCCAGAATTTCGAGATTTTAGCTTTTCGGCATTTATCGATTTAAGCTACGAAAAAGGGTTCGTTAAACACCTGATTTGCGATATTCCTTGACGAGATCTCCTACGTGATTTCTCCTATAATCAACCGCTTATAGACTAGAACACGTTAATAATTAGACAAAATCGAAGACTACCTATTATCATTACTTTGCACATTCGGCCACCATCCATAATGGCCTTGGAACCCATACCTTTGCCCAAAATTGATGACTAGATTTAGTCACTCCGATAATCCAAGCTAATCCAAGTCAACCCTACGCCTTGCTGCTCCTCCACTATACAAACCACAAAAGATTAAAAGAAGAAACCCAATAAGGCCTATACCCATATTCGGCCACCTCCCTAAATTATAAGGGTTACGGCTTTTGTCAACAGTTACTATTAAAATCGCTTTAGAGTACGAACACTTACCATGGTCTCTCTTCTTGAATCCGTGTAAAGCTTAGAAAATAAAGGGATTGGCCACCAAAAAGTGAAGAAAAACAGAGAGTTGCTGGTCAACAAGATTTCGACACCACCTAGCTTCATAGGTTTCGGCTTTTGCGGTTTTTCAGCAAAAGTGAAGGTAAGGGAAAGAAACAATAGATGAATGGAGGGGAGTAGTGGGCTGGTTTTTCAGAAAGAAAAGGGAGAAAAGATGAAGGGAAAGGTGATAGATTCGCCTGGAAAAGAAAAAGAGAGAAAAAGACTAAACCAAAAGAAGAAAACGGCACAACCTAGTCCCTAATGCAGAAAATTCTAACCTAATGCCCCTCTGCCGAAATCCCCTCTCTAATCCCCTCAAATCGGCTAACTCTATCTCCCTCTCAAATCCCTAAAATCTCTCCCCTTATCCTTCCTTAATCCATGCGTTTGACTGATTCAAACTCTCTCCCACAGAGTTCCATTCGGCTACAACTCTTGCCTGCTAAAAGCATAAAAATTAACATCACCTTTGCCATCATAGGGAATCGAACCCAGGTCTTCCCCCAACCACTTACACTCCACCTTTTTGTGAAACATTTTACCCACAATTTTTAATAAGACCACCTATCCAACGTGATTTTGGCCAACACATGGGCCTTCCATAAGCCCATTTACACCCTCCAATTATGAATTTCACAACCAAATGCAAAATTTTAAAAACTTTACCAAAATCTCGAAAATCACAGAAAACCCAAAAATCGGGATGTTACAGACTATCACCTAGGAAAGGCTAATGTTGTTGCTGATGCTTTAAGCCGAAAATCACTGTTTTCTTTGGGTGCAATGAATGCACATATAGCTTTGTCAGATGATGGTGTGATGATATCTGAGTTAAAATCAAGACCATTATTTATTCAGTAGATTTGTGAAGCTCACAAAATCGACAACGTTTGATAGTGAAATGGGTTCACTGTGATTCAAATATTGATTCAGAGTTTCAAGTTGATGTTGATAACTGTTTGAGATTCAGAAACTGAATATGTGTTCTGAGAAATACAAAGTTGATTCAGATGATCTTGAATGAAGCTTACAATAGTCGATGATCTATTCATTCGGGCAATACAAAGATGTATAATGATCTGAAACATCATTATTGGTGGCAAGGTATGAAACGAGACATTTTTGACTTTGTATCGAAATGTTTAGTCTGTCAGCAAGTAAAAACTGAGCATCAGGTACCTTCCGAATTGCTACAGCCGATTATGATACCTGAATGGAAATGGGACACGGTCATGATGGATTTCGTATCTGGTTTACCATTGACACCGAGCAAGAAAGATGCAATCTAGGTTATTGTTGATAGATTGACTAAATCTGCTCACTTTGTTCTGGTTCGTACAGATTACTCTCTTGATAAACTGGTTGAATTGTATGTTTCTCAGATTGTAAGGTTACATGGTGTGCCTATATCTATTGTTTTAAATAGAGATTCGAGATTTACATCGCAGTTTTGGAAGAAACTGCAAGATGCATTAAGTACTAAACTGTATTTTAGTACTGCTTTTCATTCCCAGATAGACGGTCAGTCTGAGCTAATTATTCAGATACTTGAGGATATGTTGAGATGTTGCGTTCTCGAGTTTGAAGGTACGTGGGAACGATATCTACCTCTGATTGAATTTGCGTACAATAATAGCTTTCAATCAAGTATCAAAATGGCACCTTATGAAGCTTTGTACGGTTGTAAATGTCGTACACCTTTGTACTGGACTAAGCTCAGTGAAAATAAGATACACGGGGTCGATTTGATCAAAGAAACCGAATAGAAAGTAAAAGTGATCCGTGAAAGTTTGAAAGCAGCATTAGATCATCAGAAATCGTATGCAGACTTGAAACGTAAAGACATAGAGTTTCAGATTGGAGATAGAGTGTTTTTGAAAGTCTCACCATGGAAAAAAATACTTAGATTCGGTCGTAAAGGCAAATTGAGTTCGAGATTTATTGGGCCGTATGAGATTATAGAGAGGATTGGGCCGATTGCGTATAGACTGATGTTGCCACCTGAGCTAGAAAAGATCCACAATGTATTCCATGTCTCGATGCTTCGTAGATATCGATCCGATGCTTCACACATGATTAGTCTGACCGAAGTTGACATTAAGCCTGATATGTCGTACGAGGAAGAACCAATCCGTATTCTAGCTTGCGAGATTAAAGAGTTGGAAAATAAGAAAATTCCATTGGTCAAAGTATTGTGGCATAAACATGGAGTTGAGGAAGCAACGGGGGAGCTAGAGGATACAATAAAAGAGCATTATCCAAACCTATTCACCGGTAAGATTTTCGGGGACAAAAATCCCTAAAGGGGGAGAGTTGTAACAGTCCGATTTAGACTGTAACACCCCAAACCCAGCCCAGACTTAATGGCCGAATCTGATGTGCCACATCGAAGTTAAAAATCCACGCTTTGTTTTAGTGTTTTAAAAAAACCGTCATTTGATAAGGCTTAACCAAGTGAATGGAAGCTGCGCACTAGGTAGGTATCCAAAAACAAAAGAGGTGAGCCATGAAGGCTGCTTAAGTACCAAGCTCTTCGAATGGATCCAATCCTAGACATGCCCACAACCATTACCACACTTTAGTGCGAGGTTAGGTTTTGAGAAAAATGAGTTAGAATTCATTTAAGTAGATATTTTTGATAAACCAATTAATTGTATCGTTGCGTTATTTTGAAAACAATTATCATTTTGAAAAAGCGGCCTAAGTCTAACCCATTTTGGATTGTTATCAGTAAAATATAGGGTATAAAATAAAATAATCCCAGAAAAATAATTAAAATGGCCTTATTACAACCCAAAACCAAATAATAATATTAATAAGATAAAACTTATAAAGAAATAAATCGGCTACTTATTACAATTAAAAGAAACAGAAATAGTAGTGTGGCCATCTCCGAGTCCCTCGCAGCTCCAAACCATCTAAGCTTAGCGATTACCTGCACAGTTAGAAATGGGGTGAGTGTACGAAAGCTCAGTGTGTAATCCCAATAACATACAAACAGTGAAAACACAGTATCAGTACAATATGGGCCAAAGCCCTATTTAGTCTTGACATATACTGGGCCGAAGCCTTTCGTTTAACAGTTACTGGGCTGAAGCCTTTCGTTTAACAGTTACTGGGCCGAAGCCATTTCATAAATCATATCATTGGGCTGAACCCTTTTCATAAATCATTTCACTCGGCCGAAGCCTTTTCTGTAAACGGTATGGCCCATAGGCCAATTTCAATATCACATGTAATGTCAATGGATGTATGCAAGCCTATTTCAATATCATATGAAATACCAATGAATGTATGCAAGCCCATTTGGGGAGACTACTCGACCCACCATCCGCTACTCTCCACCCGTACCAACCAACACACCATGTGGGGAGTGATTCAACCACCCAACCAACACACCACTGGCAGCATAGCTGCTTTATCATATATCTGGAGGCCTAGCTTCTTTTAATAACTGGGGCAAAGCCGTTTTCGGTAAAATGGGGCAAAGCCCTTTTCAATAAACTGGGCCATATGTAACATCCTAATTTTCGAGTTTTTTTTCACGATTCTTGGTATTTTAAGTAAAGTTTCTAAAATCTTGTATGTGATTGTGAAATTCATAATTTGAATATGTAAATGGGCTTATGGAAGGCCCAAGTGCTGGCCAAAATCCGGTAGAATTTTCAAATTTTAAGACTTAAGAGTTAGGGGTCCTGGCAAGGTGACCTTATGTAAAGTTTTGGGAGAAATGTATCACAAAAAGAGCTTTAGTAAAGTGGCAAGGGTGACGCCACTAAGCTCCTAAAAAGGTGGCGTGTGGAGCATAGGGGAAGACATGGGATCGATTCCCTGTGTTGGCAAATAGGGGTATTTATTTTTATGTGCAGGAAGGGTAAGTGTTGGAACCCAACTGGATTCTGTAAGAGGAGAGTTTGGATCAAGTCAAATGCATGGATTAAGGAGGGATAAGGGGAGATATTTTAGGGATTTGATATGAAGATAGAGTTGGCCGAATAAGGGAGATTGGAGAGGGGATTTTCGGCAGAGGGGTTTAGTTAGGGATTTTCAGCACTTAAGTATTTGTGTGCTATTTTCTCCCTTGAGGTTAGTCTTTTTCTCTCTTTTTCTTTTTGCAGCCGAATCTACTATCTCTCCATTCACCTTTTCTTCATTCTCCTTCTTTCAAACCAGCCCACTATTTCCCTCTATTCATCCATTGTTTCTTTTCTTTATCTCTACTTCTGCCGAAATACCGCAAAAGCTGAAATCAGTGAAGCTAGGGGGGTGCCGATTCTTTGTGACCAGTAACCTTTTCTTTCCTTTTCAATTGTTGGTGTTCAATTCCCTTATCTTTTAGGCATACAGATTCAAGAGGAGAAAGACTATGGTAAGTGCTCGAACTCTAAACGATTCTTAGAGTAACTATTGGCCAAAAGCCGAAACCCCTCTAGTTTAGGGAGGTGGTCGAATATGGGTATAAGCCTTATGGGGTCTTCTTTTAATATTTTTATGGTTTATTTAGTGGAGGAGAAACAAGGTGTAGTGTCGACTTGGATTAGCTTGGATCACCGGAGTGGCTAGACCTAGTCATCAATCGCGGCAAAGGTAAGGTTCCTAAGGCCATTATGGATGGTGGCCGAATGTGTAAGTATTAATATTAGATGATTTTTTATTTGGTTCAATTATTGGAAGCTGATTTATTAACGATGGATTATAGGAGAAATCGTGTAGGAGATCTCGTCGAGGAATATCGCAAAACAGGTGTCTAACGAACCCTTATACATAGCTTAAAGCGATAAATGCCGAAAAGCTGAAATACCGAAATTCTGGCATTTCAAAGACTTGTGAGCAAGTGAACGCTCATTAGTTAGTTAGATTCGATGAGATGATGATCGGGAACAATGGAAACGGTAAGAATGTGATTTTTAGCGTTCTCGGTAAGTTGGGCCTGAGGGGCTAGAGTAGGGCCCAATGGGCTTTCGAGCCCATTTGGGTAAAATTGGTAGAATATGAAAACTGGTTAAATTGTGCATTGAGACTGATAAAACCGTCATGGAATATAGGCTAAATGGGCCTAGATGACAAAATCGGCTAAGTAGGGCCCATTAGGGTTTTTGGCCCAATAACTCAATTTCGCTAAAAATGGGCCAAAATCACTGTTTGCACACATGAATTGTTAGTAACCGTTAATGAAAATGGAAAACCCTAATTTTTGGTAGAGTTACAGAATTACCCTTATAATATGAAAAAGACCATTTTGCTCCTACGTAAAAATGACCATTATACCCCTAGGGTTTAATTAAGAATTTGATGCATGGGATTTTGATACAAATTGATTAATATGATATGCACATGATATGTATGATATGCACATGATATGTATGATATGCACATGATGTATTCATAAATGCATTGGGTTGGGTTTTTATATGGATGGAGGAAGTACAATAGGGCTTATGCCCCAGTTATTAAAAGGGGTTCTGCCCCAGTTATTAAAAGGGGTTATGCCCCAATTATTAAAAGGGCTTATGCCCAAGTTATTAAAAGGGCTTTGCCCCAATTATTAAAAGAGGCTAGGCCTCCAGTTATATGATAAAGCAGCTATGCTTCCAGTGGAGAGTTATGGTTGGGTGGGTTGAGTTATTCCCCACATGGTGTGTTGGTTGGTACGGGTGGAGAGTAGCGGATGGTGGGTCGAGTAGTCTCCCCAAATGGGCTTGCATTCATTCATTCAGTGATGATACATGTGATATTGAAATGGGCCTATGGGCCATACCGTTTACAGTAAAAGGCTTCGGCCCAGTGTTATGAAATATGAGATATGAAAAGGCTACGGCCCAGTATATGTTGAGATTGGATTTGGGCTTAGGCCCAACAGGCTGATATTGTTTTGGGCTCTGAAAGGGGCTTGTTGCACACTGAGTTTCCAAACTCACCCCCTTTCCTTAACCTTGCAGGTGAGCCTTGATGTGGGGACTTGGAGCCGGAGGGGATTCAGAGTGGCCACAGTGATCGCCTTTGGACTTTGAAATAAGCGTTGGTTTTCATTAAATTTCCTTTAATTATTATTTATTTTTGGGTTGTAATAAGGCCATTTTAACTTTTCTTTTATTTCCTTTCGGGATTATTTTATTTTTAATAACTTTAAACCTGGTTGATAATTATTAAAATGGGCTAGACTTAGGACATGTTTTCAAAACGATACTTGATTTCAAAATTTCTCAACGCCACGATTAATCGATTTATCAAAGACGTCCACTTAAACAAATTTAAACTCGATATAACAAAGTGTGGCAATGGTTGTGGGCATGTTTAGGATTAGATCCAATCGAAGAGCTTGGTACTTAAGTAGCCTTCATGGCTCACCTCCTCTGTCTCGGATACTTACCTGGTGCCCAGCTTCCATTCAGTTTGTTAACTCAACAAAATATATGGTTTTTAAAACACTAAAACAGAACGTGGGTTTTCAACTCCAATGTGGCACGTCAGATTCGGCCATAACGTCTGGGCTGGGTTTGGAGTGTTACAGCATAAGCCCTTTTCGGTAAACTGGGGCATAAGCCCTTTTGCACTTCCTCAATCCATATAAAAACCCAACCCAATGCATTTATGAATACATCATGTGCATTTCATATATATCATGTGCATTTCATACTTATCATGTGCATTTTATACATATCATGTGCATGTCATATCAATCTTGTATATCATATCCCACGTATCAAATTTATAATTAAACTCTAAGGGTATAATGGTCATTTTTACCTAGGGGCAAAACAGTCATTTTCATACTATAGGGGTAATTTCATAATTTTACCAAATATCAGGGTTTTCCATGTTCATCAACAATTATCAATATTTCTGAGTGTTTAAACAATGATCTTTAACCCATTTTATCAAATTGGGGCTTTTGGGCCCAAAACCCCTAATGGGCCCTACGAATGCTGATTTAGCCCACTAAGCCTGCTTAATCCAAATTTTACAACAGTACTAACCTTGTTAACATGCAACTTTTCCAGATTCCATTTTCTATCAGTTTTACCCAAATGGGCCCGAAAGCCCATTGGGCCCGATTCTAGCCCATTGAGGCCCAACTTACCATCGTGCACAAAATTGAGTTCTTACCTGTTCCATCGATCCAAACACCGATCTTATCGTATTTATCGCATCTATACCCACATGCAACATTACAAGTTCCCGAAATGTCAGTATTTTAGCATTTCGGCTTCTCAGCAGATATTAATCTAAGCTACTACGAGGGTTAGTACACACCTGTTATTGGTTGAAGTTGAAACGTTTCCATAATAAATATCCTACGATAACCACCACCTGTCACTCAAACTTAACTAATCCAATATCAATATTTGTAAATCCTAAGCACATCAGTCATACGGAACATAAGGGCATATTCGTCATTTTACCATACAAGGGTATTACGGTCACTTTACCTTACAGGGGCTTTACGGTCGTTTTACCTATTAGGGGTATTTTAGTCATTTCATCCTATAAGGGTATTTCAGTAATTTTGTAAACCAATGGTATTTCTATAATTTTTAGAAAGTCAAGGGTATTTTTGTAATTTTGTAAATCAAGGGTATTTTGGTAATTTTACAAATTTGGGGTATTTCGGTAATTTCACAAACCATTGGTATTTCAGTGATTTTACAAACTAGGGGTATTTTGGTAATTTTACAAACTAGGGGTATTTTGGTAATTCTATCCTATAGGGGTATTTTCGTAATTTCACAATCGAGGGTAAAACGATAATTTTGTAAACTGAGGGTAAAATGGTAATTTTGTAAATTGAGGGTAAAACGGTAATTCTGTAAATTAAGGGTAAAATGGTAATTCTATAAATCGAGGGTAAAATGGTAATTCTACAAATCGAGGGCATTTCAGTAATTTGGTAAACTAAAGTATTCTAAACAGGGATAAAATACGAATGGGCCTAAAGCCTATTCTCGGCCCAAATGGGCCCACGCGCTCGTGTGGCCCTTTTAGCCCAAATCTAGCCACAAATATGAGATTCACCTAGCCTAATCCAATATTTACTACACAACCAAACAACTTATCCAATTGGGCCCATTAGGCCCACATGACCCCTTTCGGCCCATCGCGGGCCGAAGTAGCCATCCTACAGCTAGAGTAGCGAGAAAATACACACCTGATAGGAGACTAGAGTTAATCCACGCTCTGAGCACTCTTAGCCGACGCCCAACCCAAACGAGCACGCCATACAGCCAAAGGGATCAGCCAAGAAAGGTACCTTTACTCTCCTCATGGTTCTTTCTATTTAAAGCCAGCTTCGCATCCCCTCTTATGTTAGCTTCCTGATGTGGGATCCCTCCATCATCAGAGTTTAAATTCAACACTAACTCTTGCCGCCCCCTGTTAGCAAAATAAATGCTCCTTGCTTGCCATGGGATTCGAACCCATGCCTCCCCTCAGATGCTCCACACGCTACTTGCCACTAAGCCACAAGGCTTTTTGTGTCATATTTTATCCCTAATTAATTATAAGGTCAAAAGGCCAAAGTCCAGGTTCCCTAAAAAAAACCAAAATGAATTGCAAGAGCCAAGGCTTGAACCCAGGGTCCCATACAACCTTAATGATGCCACAACCACTAGACTACATGCTTCCTTGTGTCATTTATTTACCACAATAATTTAAAAGGCCCTAATCTAAGCATCCAGGTTTTTTTCACTTAATACCAAAATTTTTGCTAAAGCCCAAGTTTAAACCCAAGATTTCTCCAACACTTCTCAAAGCCATTAACCACTAAAGCAAACATTTAATTGTTTCATTTCATTGCACAATTAAATACCTATATACAACCTCCTTACTGACCCCCACTCAAGGCCCAAATTCGGGGTGTTACATAGACCCTAATTGGAACGGTGGTTTTGGGACCACGAATCCGAGTAAAAAAACATTTAAATATTATTTTTCGTGTTTATTATATTTGAATTTGCATGTGTTAGTATTTCGTACGAAAATTTGATTGTTTGTATGCTTAATTTGATAAAATGACTTAATCGCGTACGTTGAAAACTTGATAGTTTAAATCATAAAGGTTGAATTGATAGTGGCTTTTAAATATGGGGTATTTATGTTGTAAATTTTCCATGATAATATGCCTTGGACGGTTATAGCCTTATTAAAGTATGGTTTATTATTTTATTATAAAGGTTATTAAAGTAAATTATGAAATATTATGAAATATAATAAAACAAAACTAAAAAGGCATGTATTATATACATGTTTTTGGCCGAATCTTAAGAAAGAAAAAGAAGTTAAAAGCTTTTGGAACTTTAGCACTTTGGAAGCTTAATTTAAGGTTAGTTTGTGTTCGGTTTTTGATAATTTTTACATTTTTAAGATCGTTGCTTCGAGTACTATCCGGCCCATGCTTAAATTTCTGATTTTGATGCATATTTTGAGTTATTCCATTAATGAATATTTGTGTTTTGTGATGTTTGATGATGAAATATTAAAAATATGTTTTAGATTAACATGTTTTGTATTTGAGTTTTTGAAGATTTTGAGTAATTAGGACTAAATTGAAAAAATAATAAATTGAGGGACTAAAATGTGGAAATAGATGAAATATATTGACTAGTATGGTTATATGGAAAATTCGGCCCAACTACATTATTGTGAGATTTTGTGTATTTTGTGCTTTGTGCAATTAGGACTAATTTGTAAAAGTATGAAATATTATGGGTAAAATGGTAATTTTCCCATTTATGTGTTGTTGGATTAAATTGAATGAAATTTTTTTAAATGAGGTTAATTTGAAATTATATAGATCAAGAACAAAAGAAATTGGACTTGGATTGGGGAAAAAGGAAAATAGTCGAATAGCCACTTTGTAACGTCCGTCGATATCCGAGGTAAGTCTTTAAGCAATTAGACATCATTTATCTTGATTGTAACTTGTTTAATATGTTGTTATGGAATCTTTAAATTCATAAAGAGTTAACCGAATGTGTTTGTGTATAGAAATTGAAATACTCTATTTGAATTTAATTTGGCAAGGTTATATCGTATAAAAGTTCGTATGATTTATGAGGAATATATGGAATTTTTGTTACATGAATTGTGTATGAGACAACATTATAATAGTGATATTCAGGCTTTGAGCCTAGCAAGCTTTATGCTAGTGAATGTAATCGGGCTTTATGCCTAGTAGGCTTATTACCGGTGAAAAATATCAAACTTTGAGTCTAGCAGGCCTTGTGCCGGTGTGTGATTCAGGCTTATGCCTAGCAGGTTTTATGCTGGTGATTTATTTCAAGTCTACGTCTATAAGGCTTCACATTTATGTGGAAAGTGAGCAAGTAAGTTGATCTAAATAACTTCTATATTTGGCCACATAGGTAAGTATATGTGAGGATATATTGAACTTGTATATTTGGCTACATGTGAGGTTATATTGAACTTGTGTATTCGATTACATGTGAGTTTATATTTAACTTGTATATTCGGCTGCATGTGAGATTATATTGAACTTGTGTATTCGATTACATGTGAGCTTATATTGAACTTGTATATTCGGTTACATATGATATTATATTGAATTTGTATATTCGACAATATGAGATGTTTTATTGAACATGAACATTAGGTTACATGTGATGATATATTGAATTTATATATTTGGCCATATGAAATAATATAATAAACCTTGTGTATTTGGCCATAGAGGTAAGTTTTTATGAGATGATATATTTGATTTTATATATATTCGGTTATATAGGTTAGTATTTATGTGGTGTTATAATTGACCTTGAATATTCGGCCAAGTTAACTTATTTGAGTTAAAGTATATCTTTAATGGTACAATTTGGCTTGTATCAAATGATTTGATTATTTATTTGAGTTGTTTAATTTGCTTAAGGCTTACTAAGCTAAGTTAGCTTACTCTGTGTGTTTTTGTTACTTTGTTTTATAGATTTTGGTTGTAAGTTAAGAGCTCAGGGATCGTTATCGAAGTCATCCACACTATCGTCAACTTTTGGTATTTTTTAAAAGTTTATTCTCAAACATACGGCATGTATAAGCTATATTGCTATAAATTTCGGTTATGTTTGAAGTGTTTTGTATTTTATGCCCTGCGAAAATGGCTAAATATTGATATATAAGTAATTGTCGTATTGATCATGGTAATTGTGCTTAGTCTTGGTTTTGTATGGGTTTTGTTATTAAGTTTAATAAGCTATGCATAAATGTGGTAAAAACTTATTTCAGTTAAAGTGCTAAGCACTATGGATGGATGATGTATTTGGTATGTGTTTCAAGCATTGAATATGGCTTTATTATTAGGCTTAAATTCGGTATTGGTTGGATTATAGTTAAAGTTTATTTGGTTATCATGTTGTATATCATGGATGAATATAATTTCTGCTATATGAAAGTTTTGAAGATTGGATGTTGATTTTCGAATGCAGGAGAAAGAAAGTGGTTATGTTATATACTAAGACAATGATCTATGATAGCCGAATGGACTAAAAACTAGAATGGAATTGTTTTTTTTTCAAATGGAAGCTTATTATATTTGGTGTTAATTTGCAAAAATATACATGTTTCATATAGATCAAAATGTAAGTGTCATATATATATTTAAAGTAATTTGACAATGTATATTTTATTCCGAATGATTTATAATTTTTGTATGTGCAGGACTTTTATAAATATAGGTTTAGTATTTAATAATAAAATTATTGATGTATTATACGTTCTATATATGTATAAATGATGAGATATGTGTAATTTATATCATGCTATGAATAACATATATTATGAGTTTCGTAAATGGATTTAGTTATAATAATTGATGTGATTTAAAGTTTTGCACTATATTATATTATGTATATCTGTATGAATTGTAATATGTTCAGTAATGCCTCATAACCTTAATCCGGCGGTGGATACGGGTTAGGGGTGTTACAGTTTCTCACGCAGAGTTTGTAACACAATTCTCAGATGATCAACATGTTCATTTTTGTCTCGAGAATATAACAAGATATCATCAATAAATTCCACCATAAACCTATCTAGATACGGTCTGAAAATTCTGTTTATCAAATCCATGAATACTACAGGTGCATTTGTCAAGCCAAATGGCATTATAAGAAACTCATAGTGCCCATACCTGGTTCTAAAAGCTGTATTTGGCACATCTATAACTTTTACATGTAGCTCATAATAACCAGAACGAAGATCAATCTTCGAAAATTTAGTGTCACCTTTCAATTGGTAAGACAAGTCATCAATACGAGGTAGTGGATACTTATTATTTATTGTGACTTTGTTGAGCTGCCTGTAATCAATACATAGTCTCAATGATCCATCTTTCTCACAGTCTCAATGATCCATCTTTCTTCTTTACAAATAAAACCAATGCACCCGAAGGTGAGCAACTAGGTCGAACAAAGCCTTTATTAATCAATTCTTGCAACTGTGCTTTCAATTCTTTTAATTCAGTAGGAGCCATTTAGTAGGGTGCTATGGATCGGTGTTGTTATCAAAACAAGATCTATAGAGAACTCCACTTCTCTAACCGGTGGTAAACTAGGAAATTCCTCCTAAAATACATCAGGAAATTCACAAACAATTAGCACTGACTGGATCTTCGACTCAGATACTTTAGTATCCAACATCTATGCAAGATAAGCATCATAACCCTTTCTGACATATTTCTATGCTGATATTGCTGAAATCACAGTAGATAACCCATCTAGTTTATCAGATCCAACGTGAAGTAACTCACCATTCTGACATTTTAACACAATGTATTTCTGTTTACAATTCACCACTGCATTATGTTGGGTTAGCCAATCCATTCCCAAAATCTCATCAAATTCATCAAAGGGAAACAACATTAGATTAGCCAAGAATCAATAACCCCTTATCATCTATGGACAATTTTTACGAATTTTATCCAACATAACATACTGGCCCAGGGGGTTAGAAACTTTAACCACAAATTTAATGAATTCAACAGGTAAATTTTTAACAGACACTAAATTTGTGCATATGTATGAATGTGTGGAACCGGGATCAATCAAAGCAGTAATATCAATATCAAGAAGAGAAAATGTACTAATAATGACGCTTGGTGCAGAGGCATCCTCTCTTGCACGTATAGCATATGTCATCACCGGTGCTCGTGCCTCAGATTTAACTGTTGAATCTTTTGTAGCACTTCAACTACCATTGACATTTCCAGGGTATCGGGGTGGTCTACCTCTCAAACTATGGCTGCTTGGCCTCAAAATTTGATCAGTATCTTTTTCAATCTTTTTCGTTCAATCTTTAACAAAATATTCTAGAGAACAAAATCTATAGCATGCTCGAGTTCTCAAATGACATTCCCCAAAATGAAATTTATTACAGTGTTTACACCTCAATTTGGGGTTACCAACACTTCCTACATTTGTTACAGATAGAGACGAAGATCTCGGGTTAGAACATTGAGAGCTTCGCTCTTTTCTAGAATATCCCACAGATGTGGTAAAACAATCATGGTACTTCTTTGATTTCTTTGAAGCAGATGATTGTACCTTGCTCATAAATCTTTTACCAGAAATTCAGGCTTCTTTCTCTTCTTGCTTCTTTTCTTTAATTAATTCCTCGGCTTTGTGTGCTCGATCAGCCAATACTACAAATTCCCTTAGTTCAAGAATTCCAATCAATAGCTTAATATATTCAATTAAGCCCTCTTCAAAATGTTTACACATATCAGCCTTAGTCGGAACCCATTCTCTGGCATACTTACTTAACCGAACAAATTCCCGCTCGTATTTAGATTCAATCATGTTTCCATGTTTAGGCTCTAGAAATTCATTCTTTTTCTAGTTTAGAAATCTCTAAATAATGTACTTCTTTCTAAATTTTGTCTGGAAGAATTCCCAAGTGACATTTTCTCTCGGTACAACAGAAGTTATGGTGCTCCACCAATGGTAGGCTGTGTCTTTCAGTAAAGATACTACACATTTCAAGCATTCGGCTGGTGTACAGATAATTCATCAAAAACCCTGACGGTATTTTCCAACCAAAACTCAGCCCTCTCTGGATCTTTGTCTCCACTAAAGGCTTATCGATTCTAACATGCTCAGCACCCTATGCCATCTCTGAACTGATTGTGGAGCAGGTGGGGGAGGTTGTTGTACAGTAGGATTTGTTCTCAAATATTCAGTGAACCACTCGTTTATCATTTGAAAGAAGGCTTCTTTTGCCTCCTCACCTCGGACCTCAGATACAGGCCTTCTATTACTACTAGATATAGCTCGTCAAACAGAAGTTTGAGCAGTGCTCTCAGCTTTCACGGATTTAGCTGTAGCTTGGTTGGATGACATTACTATATGAAAAACACATTTAATAATGGTCAAAAGATACCACACTATAAAAAATTATTTAATGGCATGTATAGCTAAACTCATACTTGCTATGTTTGTCTGAGAATCGACTATACCAAAGCTCTGATACTAATAAATATAACACCCCTAACCTATATCCATCACCGAAATAAGGTTATAGAGTATTACTAGAGTTTACAGAATAATTATAACTAATTCAAAACATTTACTATTCATACCCAAAACTAATTGTATCGTCCCTTAGATGGACCCTCAAGGCCCAATTTAAGCATTAGAAGCAAGTCAGGACTAAATCAGAGACTCAGTAAATTCTTTGCTAAATTTTAAAAATTTTCTTATGTGTAGGGGTCACACGCCCGTGTGAGTAGGCCGTGTAGCTCACACGGCCAAGTGACATGCCAATGTCTTAGGCTGTGTAGGCATTCGATGTGAGGCACATGGTCATGTCCCAACCCGTTTCCTTACCCGTGTAAATCTCTGACTTGTGCCATGCAGCCTGCCACATGCCCATGAGCTAAGCCGTGTGGTTAATTTAATTTTCACAAATTAGGTGCAAGTTTCTCACGGCCAAGAGAGACGCTCATGTTCTAGGTCGTGTATCACACACGGTTGAGACACACGCCCGTGTCTCTACTTGTGTGCCAAATTCTTAGCATTTTATTTCTCAATTTTAAGATGCAGGGGACACACGGCCAATCTACATGCCATGTGCCAGGCCGTGTGTCACATACAGTCAAGACACATGCTCGTGTGTCTACCCGTGTGGACAAAATAAAGTCATTTCCTAACTTTATTTCTCACCCAAATTTGGCAACAACCTATACCAATACTTACAAACATATACCAGCCAACTCAAACATTATAACCAAGCGAATTCTAACATCTAACATGATATATCATCATATGAAATCATGTTTACAATCTTACCTTTTATAGACATATATGTTTAACATAATTCAATCAACCATCCTAATCACATATGTAATTACCATTATATACCTTAAAAATATGCCAAATCAATCCATTACTAGTCATTTCAATGGCTAGATTATAAACAACCATTTACATACCAACATTGGCAAAGTTAGCCTATACATGCCATTATACCAAAATGAGTTTGCTATTTATACCAAGACGAGCTAATAGCTAGTGTGATGATGCTCCGACCGATCTCCAACCTGTGTGAGATTTCGAGCACTATAAAATAGAGAAAAGAAAACCTAGTAAGCATTTAATGCTTAGTAAGTTCGTATAACAAAATTAAACTTACCAATCATATTCATTTAAAATAAGCATAGAATAACATGCTTCCCAACAATTTAGCAAATTTGCCTAATCACATACACTCAAATAAGCAAGTTAGTCACATAATTCACATGTATATCAAATAAGCATGGATGAGCTCATCATGGTATAAACTTTTGAAGCATTCAAGACATAATTCTTTTAATCTCATAATTTCTCATGTCAGAAGTTTTTTTTGTTGAATTATTGAAATATCGATGGATTCTTAGGTAGTACACACAAGGTGTACAAAACTGTAAATCATCAACTCATAATTAGGGGTACCCATTAGGGCACTTAATCATGGAGCACACTCTTGAGCCACATATCAGGATACTCAGATGAGCCATGTAACAGGACACTTATCCGAGCTAAACAGGAAACTCATAAGAGTTTTAATCAGGGAGCTCATAGAGCTTATTAGGTAACTTCGAAGAGTTATTATTAGGAAGCACCGGATAAGGTAACAGGGAACTCAAGAGAGTCATGTCAGGGAGCTCACAAGAGCCTATATCAGGACGCTCATGTAGAGCTGCGTTTGTCTCTGCAATATATGCGGGATCACAACCGATCAAATCATGTAACAAGACGCTCACAAAGAGCTACGACAGTGTGCAACACAGTATGCTCGCAGGAGCTATATAACAGGATGCTCGAGAGAGCTATAACAGGATTGCTCGTTCGAGCTATATTCTGTCCGCAACATATGTAGGACCACATTCAATATGGGAAATCATATATCAATCAAATTTCATTATTCAAATGGAATTTTACATTTATCAAGTAATATCTAGCATGTCATTTATTTCATAATTTAAACATTTAAATAATTCACCCAAATACAACATTGAATTCAAACATATTAACATACATAAATAAGTTACACGAACATACCTTGATACTCGTTTGTATAAGAAAATCTACTGATTAGACACTTTTTTTTTTCCTCGATCCAATTCTATATTTGGTATTTCTGAATCTACATAAATGAATTTAATCATCAATTTAATACAATTCATATTCAATTGGATTCAATTTGTAGTCTAGGCAAAATTACCATTTTGTGCCTATACTTTTCATAAATTTTAATTTCGTCCCTAGGCGTGGAAAATGAAATTCATTCAATTTAGTCCTCATTCCAAGCCTAATCGAAATTTTCATATAACATTTACAAAACCTGTATTTCACAAAATTCAGAATTTTTCTGTTGATTTTTACAACTTTTCAATTTAGTCCCTAAATCATGATTTCATAAAAATTCTTTTTGTAAAAGTTGTTTATCTATGATCAGCCTTTCATTTTCTACCATAAAATTCAAATTTTCAGCATATTCATCCATGGAAAAATTCTATACTTTGATATATTTACAATTTAATCCCCAAAATAGATAAATTAAGCTATTTCGATCTCAAAAATATAAAAATTACTAAAAACGGGACAAGAATACTTACCCAATTAAGCCAAGAAAACTTGCTTTCTCTTTCCTAGGGTTTCCATGTATATTTTGGGGAAGAAGATGATATAAAATTATATTATTTATTTTTAATTCATTTATCATATTTTAATTGTTTTAGTTCCCAATTTAGTCCTTGCCTTTTTCTAATTTTCCATGGATGAATCACCAAAAATATCTACTAACTTTTCTTTAACGGTCTAATTACCATATAAAGACATATTATTTTGAATTCCATAGGTAACTGATTCCTTTAGCCACTAGAACTCAACTTTTGCATTTTATACAAATTGGTCCGTTCCAAAAATAAACACATAATCAGTACAATTTTCTTATCAGAATTTTAATATAACATTCCTATCATAATATGGACCATGAAATAATATTAAAATAAATTTTCTTTTTGGCTCGGATTTGTGGTCCCGAAACCACTGTCCCGATTTCACTAAATATGGGTTGTTACACACATGACCTTTTTGCCAGGGCATATGGATCATCTTGTCCATGTAACCATGAAAATTGGAAAAATGAAGTCTCAGGACTCACACGGCCCAAGGCATATCCGTGTGTCCAGGCCGTGTGACCGACATGGCCACGTCTTCAAACTGTGTAACTTTTTATATTACCCTTTCATGCACACGGCCGTGAGTCCAAACCGTGTGGTTCAAAATGTTTTTCTATTTATTTAAAATTTTAATTAATATGCAATAAGATTAAAATAATTACCAAAATTTAAACACTCGGATTGCCTCCCGAGAAGCACTTGTTTAGAGTCTAAGCTCAACTTTACCTCAAATGCGCATGGTTAAGGTGGTTCTCGGAGCTGAAACACCACTTTCTTGCTATCAATTTTAATACCAAGATAAAGTTTGAGTTGAGTATAGTTTACCTTAAATGCGCCAAACTCAAAATGTGTTACTTCGACTGTATCGTATGGAAAGACGTTCAATACCATAAATGGGATCGATTTGTTGTCCAAAGGGGAAATTCATGGATCTGATTTGTCTAGTAGTACTTTGTCCCAAACCTTAAATTGGTTCGTTCTCATCACATGTACATCATGGTGTCGCTTTGTGTCTTCACCATGTTTTCTCGATTTCTCCTCAACATGCATTTTCCATTCATCTAGTTCATCGAGTTGTACCATTCGCTCTTCATATTGCTCAGTTTCTATCACCTTGACTGAAACACGGCTCCAACACATTTTCACGAAGGATTTCCTATGAAGAACATTGAGCCACATGGTTACTAACATTAACAGAACATTTAAAATCATCTCATTCACTAGAGACTCTTAGAGAATCACGTGCTTGAAGGGTAACCTTTTTGTCACCTACACGAAACACAAGTTCAACATCGATAATAGTCCTAGGAGTGGCTAAAAAGGGTCGACCTAAGATCAAAGGTTCCTAACTATCCTTATCCATGTCTAACATAACAAAGTCAACAGAGAATATGAATTTATCATTTTTCACAAGCACATCCTCAATAATACCTTTAGGATATCCAATGGTACTATATGCTAATTGAATACTCATCTTAGTGTTTTTTTTGGGTTTCCTAAGACCAAGTTGTTTAAACATTTTATAATGCATGACACTAATACTAGCCCCTAAATCAGCCAAAGCATTTTCTATATTTAAACTACAAACGAGACAAGGAATAGTAAAACTCCCTGGATCTTTAAGTTTGTTGGGTAGTTTATTTTGGAGAATGGCCAAGCAAACTACATTGAGCTCCACAGTCGACGAGTCGTCTAACTTCTTCTTGTTTGTTAATAGCTCTTTCAAGAATTTGACGTAATTTCATATCTACAAAAGAGCTTCAACAAATGGTAAGTTAATGTGTAATTTTTTAAGAGCTTAAGAAATTTACCATATTATTCATTCGTGTGGTCTCTCTTTAACGTGTTTGGATATGGAACTTGAGGTTTGTATTCTCTGACAATGGGCTTTTTCCCTTTTTTACCTTCCTCTGTAACACCCCTTACCCGTATTCAACGCTTGAATAGGGTTACGGAGCATTACAGAACATACAACACATTTAAACATACTTTTCTTAAACATTCAATTAATAAATACAACTATCATTCAATCTCAATCAAATTGTCCCTATTACAAGCCTACGAGGCCCTAAACATACATTGGAAGTGATGAGGGACTAAACCGATAACTTAAGAAACTATCATGAAACTTTAAAAATTTTACTCAAAACAGGGGACACACGCTCATGTGGCCAGTCCTTGTGTCTCACACAACCACTAGACACGCCCGTGTCACAGGCCGTGTGGACATTCGTAATAGGAGCACATTGTAACAACCCATTTTTCAGTGAAACCGAAACATTGGTTTGAGTACCACAAATCCGATTCAAAATATATTTTATTTTTATTTTTCCATATGCCCCGTAATATGATATAAATGACGTGTGAATATTTTGATATGAAAATTTTATCGATTTAGTGCCTAATTACGAGAAGGAATAAATCGCATAAAATGTAAAAATTGAATTCTAGTATCTATGAGGATCAAATAGCTATGGAATTCAAAACTTAAGGTCCATATATGGTAATTATACCATTAATAAAAGTATGTAGATTTTTATGGTGACTCATCCATGGAATTATAGAAAAAGACAAGGGACTAAATTTGAAAACTAAAATTCTTAATTAATTAAAAGATGAAAAGATATTATATCATCTTATTTTCATCATTTTCAATCTAAAAACACATCGAACACTAGGAGAGAGAAAAGAAGCTTTCAAGGCCTAATTGGGTAAGTTTCCTTATCTCTTTTTTAGTAATTTTAGTATTTTTGAAACCGAGATAGCTTAATCTCTTTATTTGAGGGATTAATTTGAAAATTTATGAAGATATGAAAATGGTTCATGGATGTATTATGTTTGAAATTAGAAATTTATGGTAGAAAATGAAAGATTATTGATAGATAAACAACTTTTGTAAGGTGATTTTTGATGAAAACTTGATTTAGGGACTAAAATGTCAACTTGTGAAATTGAAGGAAAAATTTTGAAATTTTATGTAAACATGTGCTGGAAAAAATTTTTAATGGGGTTTTGGTTAGGCTTGGAATATGGAGTAATTTGTACAAGTTTCATTTTCTGGGCCTAGGGATGAAAATGGAATTTTTGTTAAAGTTAGGGGCAAAATGGTAATTTTGCCTAGGATGTAAATTAAGTCTGTTTAAGTATGAAACGTATGAAATTGATGATTAAATTCATTTAGATAGATCCGAAAAACACAAATTCAAGATTAGATCGAGGAAAGGAAAAGATTTCAAATTAGTAGATTATTACGCGAACAAGTGTCGAGGTAAGTTCGTGTAACTTAATCGAGCATGTAATTATGTTAATTGAATGTTGTGTTTGTATGTAGTTCATGTACCTTAATCGGGCATGTAATTATGTTAATTGAATGTTGTGTTTGTATGTAATGTGATTTATGTTGATGTGCTTATTTGTATGCTATGATGAAAAATGGATACATGCTTGAAATGATGAAAAAAGGGTTAAGTCCCGATTGAATATTGAATTCCAATGAATGTATATGCTTTCCCGAAACTAATAAGGTCCTACATTTGTTGTGGACGGGATTTAACTCAGACGAGTAATCCCAATGACCTTGTTATAAAAAGGATTTAGCCTGGATAGGTAATCCCAGTATAATACCTCTCAAGCACACGTTATGATTAGGGTATAGCCTGGGCTGGTAACCCTAATTAAGCTCTTGTGAGCATACGCTATATAAAGGATTTAGCCTGGATTGGTAATCCTGTTATTCAACATGCTCCTCATGAGTGTGTTCCTTGGTTAAAGTACCTTAAGGGGTACCCTCGATAAGCATTGACGGATTAATGAATCGTACATCTCGAGTGTACTACTTGAGCCTTCATCGAAATTTCAATAATTCAATGTACATATAACTTTTAACTTGGCTTGAAAATCTTTAGATAAAATGATAATGACTTGAAAAAATATTGCTTGATGAGCTTATCTATGTTACTTGATTTATATGAATAGTTGGCGACTAACTTCTTTGATGAAATGTATGCGATCAGGCCATTTAGCCAAATGGATGGAAATATAACATTGTATGCCTAGATTTTAATAAACAAGATTGGTAAAGTTTCGTTTTTGTTATACGAACTTACTAAGCATGTAATGCTTACTCCTTTTACTTTTCTCCTGTTTTATAGTCCTCGGAATGTAACAGTTCGGTTTAGACCCTAGTCAGAATAGTGGTTTCAGGAATACAAATCCAAGTCAGAGAAAGGTTTAAATATTATTTCCTGTGTTCATGATGTGTGAATTAGCATGTGTGAAAGTCTCACATGAAAAATTTGAATGTTTGTGTGCTTAATTTAATAAAAATGACCTAATCACGTAAAATGTAAAAGCTGTGCTAGATGTTAAAAGTGCTTATTTGACTTGGCTTTATAATTGAGAGGTCCTTCTATGGTTATTATGCCATTTACATGTATTGTGATAACCCTAATTAGACCCTGGTCGGAATGTGGTTTCGAGACCACATTACCGAGCCAAAAATTTATTTTTGTGTTTTAATTACATAAATTTTTGTGTGACAGTGAATATATAAGAAATTAAATGCTTAATATTAGCTTTAGGAATGTGAATTAATTCGAAAAGGACCTAGTTGACGAAGTTAGAAAAGATGATAGGTGAATTATAAGGAGTAATTAATAATAGGGAGAGGAAGCATGGCTTTGCATGTCAAATTACCCATAAAATACATGGTGGCCGGCCAAGGAGTGATGATGCTCCACTCATTCTAATTTAATATGTTTTTTTAGTTAACAAATGATGGGAATAATAATAGGAAAGTGAACAAAAAAAAAGGGGTGTTCATACTTGCCATCTCCTAGCCGAAAAACCAAGAAAAAGAAAGGGAGAAAAATTTTGAAGAAGTTCGGCCATTGCTTGTATCTAGGAGGAGTGTTTGATGTTGTGGCATGAAAATGAGGGAGTTTGAATGCTTAATAAGGAGGGAAGAAGGAGTGTTCATGTTTTCTTTCTTTTGCAATTGTCGTAACTAGAGGAAGAAGAGGAAGCAAGATTCGGCCAAGGTGGTCCTTTAGATCAAGGTATGTTCAATGATATTTTTGGAAGTTTACACAACCTTTGGGTGATAAGTCTAAATTCTATCTATCCCATGGTTGGATTTGGGGTTGTCGGAGAGTTAGGCTTTGACTAAGAAGCTTAAAAATTTTAGTTGATACCTTGATGCTATTAACATGTTAGTTATATGTATGTGTTAAATTGCTTGTTATGTTAGCATGAAAGTTGAAGTTGTTAAGTCACTTTGTTGGAGGTGCCGAATTTAGGACTAAGAAGAGAATGAGTATTCGGCTAACATGGTTGAAAGGTGGATGTGCCAATTTTTAGATTTAGACTATGAGAATGGCTATAATGGGCATTAAGATGTGGAACTTAAGAAATGTAGTTATATGTGGATTTACATGATGTTACAAATAGATGTGAAAATATGCTAGATTAGGAAAATTCTATCAAGTGTTCATGAGATGAAATTAGATGTTTAAATGATGTTATAGTTGACATTGTACATACATTCGGCCATCTAATTGAGTATGAAGGTGGTGTTAAATCTAATTGTGATGCCCATTCGGAAGTGTATATATATATACATAAGTATGCCCATTCGTGAGGTTACCTTTGATTAAGTGTATAATCGACTAAATGGGTAATTACTGAGGATGGTTGCTGAATATACTAACAAACATATGCATGTGTAATTGGATTATAAATATTTAGCAAGGTGGTTAAACTAGTTGATTTATTGATTAAGCTCAAGGAGTTAAAGGAGGAGAATCAAGCAAAGGCAAAGAAAAGATCATCGAGTAGCCGAGTTGGAACCGTCTTACCCAACACAAGGTAAGTCATTAAGCATATATTTTGTATTAATTTAAATGGTCATAACGTCTATGTAATGATGCTGAATGGAATGATAAATATATATATACATGTATGCATGGGGTGATGAAAGTATTGAATGAAAAAGAAAAGAGGTGAGATGTATTGAGTTGTTGGTTTCGGCACTAAGTGTGCGGGTGTAAACATTTATGATCATGAGATTGGCACTAAGTGTGCGGGTTCAAATTGTATAGCACTAAGTGTGCGAGTTTGATTATATAGCACTAAGTGTGCGAGTTCGACTATTAAGCACTAAGTGTGCGGGCTTATTATACATTCTCTAATAAATATACATGCTCTAAGTTTGCGGCCTTATCGAGTCAATCATGGACAGCGGTACGAGTAAACACCTTGAGCTCATGAGGAATAGACATTTTATTTATATTTGGGATTGAGCTTGGTAAGTCTTGAACCTATGTGGTGATTATACTTGAAGATAAATGCATCCAATGTCATATGGTGTAATGTATGAAATGTCAAAGTAGGGCTTGGTATGAGATCGAACCGAAATGCCTAAGGAATTATAGCACAGTTTGGGTATGGATGGAGGATTTTAATCCCGCATTATTTATTTTCTCTTATGATATATTATTACTGAACGGCAATGTAATGCTTTTGACTTACTGAGTTATATACTCACTCAGTGTTTGCTTGTCACCTACTTTAGGTTTCTTGGACTCGTCTTTTTGCGTGCTCGGGACTGTCATCGAAGTCATCACACCGGCTAGCAACTTTTGGTATCTTCTTTTTAGTCGGTCTAGGAGAACATTTCGGCATGTATAGGCTAATATGTTTTGTTGAAATTTGGTATGTAAACTTTTAGCCATGCGAAAATGGCATAAATGTTCGGTCGGATTTGGTTCTATAATGTTAGGTCGCAAGTCCTGGTAATTCGATTTTTATGCCATATGTCATGGTTGATTATTTTTGGTGTTAAAATTCATGATATGGCAATAGTGTAGTAGGAGATGTTTGACAATGATTAGCCTTTGGCATGGCTAGTCATGGTCATAATTTGTGATATGTATGATGAATTACTAGTTAGATCAAGGAGAAATCACGAAATAGGCATAGTTGCTTTAGTAATAGATGCTAGCAGTAGCAGTGACGTGAGATTGAAAAATCACCAAAAATAGTAGGAATGGAATTAATAATGAATAAATTATGTAATCGAAGCTCGATGAGTCTATTTTCATATAGAAGAAACGAAACGACCATATGAGCTGTATGTTAGGAGATAATTAAACTCTTGTGAAACAGGGCCAGAGCGATTTCTGGATCCCCTGTCCCGAATTTAGAAATTCACCCTAAACTAATCAGAGACAATTAGACGTCATGCTTTATATGTATAGATTTCCTCTTGAGTCTAGTTTCATTAGAAACCAACGGCATAAGTATTGGAGCTCTGTAAAGGGAGATATCTAAGTCGTAATGCACAAGGGTCAGAGTAGTCGAACCCAGGAACAGGGACGACTTTAACCAATAAAATGTACCAATTGGCCTAGACAAAAATTCTACAAAAATTCTACCATATAGATATATGAGTCTAGTTCCGGGTAAAATTTACGGAACTAGATTTCGAGTTTCAGAACTCAAGATATGATTTTTAATGCGACTCGTACGCAGATTGGCAGCTTGTCTGGAAAATTTCTAATAAGTGGTTTGAAGTCTGTTAACACCTCGTGTTCGACTTCGGCGACGGTCTCGGGTTTGGGGTGTTACAATTTAATTGGTATCAGAGCTATGGTTTAGTCGGTTCTAGGACTACCATAGCACGTATGAGTCTAGCTATACATGCCTTAATGTTAATGTTTAAATGTGTGATGACTTCTGACGGTTAAAATTTTTGTTTTGATTAGTAAATGGATCCCGGTGTAGAGAGAACCTTGGCGGATGACGTTGAAAGTGTAGCGGCTGCTCCTGCACAAGGGACGCCGCCTGTTGAACCTCAGTCATCTGCGAATAATCAAGGTGAGGGGGCTAAACAAGCCTTCTTTACCATGATGAATGAGTGGGTCGCGCAATATGCCCGAACCAATTCGGCTGTCCAACAATTCCCGAATTTGAATAATCCACCCCAAGAGCCCGTAATGCCATCAGTTACTGATCCTGTGAGGCTGAGTAAGCCACCTGTAGACTTGATTAGGAAGCGCGGGGCTGAGGAGTTCAGGGCCATAGTTACTGATGATGCCGAAAGGGCCGAGTTCTAGCTTGATAACACCATTCGGGTGTTTGATGAATTGTCATGCACACCCGGTGAATGTCTAAAGTGTGCTATATCCTTGTTGCGGGACTCAGCCTACTATTGGTGAAGGACCTTGATTTCCATAGTCCCAAACGAACGAGTTACTTGGGATTTCTTTCAAATGGAATTTCGAAAGAAGTATATTAGTCAACGGTTCATCGATAAAAAACGTAAGGAATTCTTGGAACTCAAGCAAGGCCGTATGACAGTATCTGAATACGAACATGAGTTCGTAAGACTCAGTCGGTATGCCCGGGAGTGTGTGGCCGATGAGGTTGCTATGTGCAAAAGATTTGAAGAAGGATTGAATGAAGATTTAAAGCTACTAGTGGGTATTTTGGAGATAAAGGAGTTCGTTACACTAGTCGAACGAGCCTGCAAGGCGGAAGAACTTGGAAAGGAGAAGAAGAAGGCTGAATTTGAAGCTAGATACTATCGTAAAAGATCGACGGGTAAAGCTCCATTCTCGGCTGTAAAGAAGTTCAGGGAGGACACTAGTAAGTCAAGGACGACTGCGGGAATTTCCATCAGAGCACGACCATCGACGGACTCCCGAGCTACTTCGGTAGCTAGTGTGGGCAATAATCTTCAAGAGAAACCTGAATGCCCCCAATGTGGAAGATGACACCTAGGTGAATGTTGGAGTAAGTCTACTAACAGGGCCTGTTACGGATGCGGTTCGAAGGACCACTTCATTAGAGGTTGCACGGAGCTTGATGAGAAGAATAAGATTCAAGGTGCAAGACCTAGTTGAGTGACAGCTAGAGGTAGACCACCGAGAATTTTAGGAGGTAGGGGTGGTAGTCAGAGAGGGGCCTCTGATACGGCTGTTCGAGCCGAGAACCGTACTCCTGCTAGAGCATATGCCATTCGCGCACGAGAGGAGGCATCCTCCCCTGATGTCATCACTGGTACCTTCACTCTCTTTGATACTAATGTGATTGCATTGATTGACCCTGGCTCTACTCATTCATATGTATGTGAAACCTTAGCATCCAATAAGACTCTACCTGTTGAGTCTACTGAGTTCGTAATTCGAGTGTCAAACCCTTTGGGTCAATACGTACTTGTTGATAAAGTGTGTAAGAGATGCCCTCTAATAATCCGAGAATCCTGTTTTCCAGCCGATTTGATGCTTTTACCATTTGACGAATTTGATGTCATTCTTGGTATGGATTGGTTGACCGTACATGATGCAGTGGTGAACTGCAAAAGAAAAACCATCGATTTGAGGAGTGCACATGATGAGGTAGTCCGAGTTGAGTCTACCGATTTGAAGGGGGTGCCAGCGATAATATCTTCAATGACCGCTCAGAGATATGTGAAAAAGGGGTGTGAAACATACCTTGCGTATGTATTTGATAGCAAAGAGACGGAAAGGAAACTTGAATCAGTACCAGTGGTTTGTGAGTATTCAGATGTTTTTCCTGAGGAGTTACCGGGGTTGCCACCGGTTCGAGAGGTGAAATTCGGCATCGAGATTGTACCTGGTACCACGCCAATCTCAATAGCCCCGCATCATATGGCATTAACGGAATTAAAGGAATTGAAAGTTCAATTGCAAGAATTGATGGATAGAGGTTTCGCTCGACCGAGTTTTTCTCCATGGGGGGTATTCGGTTTTAGCAAGAGAAAAAAAAGGATATTAGGGTTCTTCCAACACAATAAAAAAGGAAGAATCAAAGGGAAGAGAAGTGCTACTCAGGTAATCGGCCAAGTTGAGAAAGAAGAGAAGGCAGAATCGACAGAAAAGAAAAAATATAGGGGAAAATAGTATTCGGCTAAGAATAAGGGGAAATCGACAGCACTCATGGGGACTTTTGAGGAACTACCCAAGACCAAAAAGAAGAATGAACACAAAAAAATTTGTTTGAAAACCTGAAAAGCAAGGAGAGGATTCGTCACCCAGCTAGACTATGACCGAAATTTTTGACAAAAATGGACACCTTTATTCGGTCAACAACCTAACACCTACCCCTCAACACCCCTACCAAAACTGAAACTCTATGTGCAATCAGTTTAAATTCGACCCAACCACTTTCAAACAATTCAAATTCCCCGATTTCCTCTTCAATTTCCTCTTATCCACAATCTCCAGCACCCGAAATCCCCAATCCATCTCCTCAGATTCGGCTAACAACAACCCCATTCAAATATGTTCAAACTCTTAGTGTTTCTGTCAAACACAACTTCCTCCCATGGCCAACAGTAAAAATGATCTCCATTTGCACAAGCAGGGATTCGAACCTCAGACCACTAGCACACTCCACACGCCACTATCCACTAGACCAATAGGCCCATTCTGTCATGTTTTTAAGAAATTTTGCTTATAACCCTACTGACCTAAGATAGGGGTTTTATCCTTAAAAGCAAATTTTTTTTGGAAGCCAAGGCTTGAACCCATGACTTTTTAGACACTCCCAAAGCACACAACTACTAAGCCTGACATACTTTCACGTTACAAACACACAAAAATAATTTTATCAAGGATTTGGGAATTTGGGGCATTACAATTCTACCCTTCTTAAAGAAAATTTTGGCCTCAAAATTTACCTGGTCAAAATAGGTGAGGGTATTGTTGTCGCATCGCCTCCTCAGGTTCCCACGTGGCCTCCTCAAAGTTGTGATTATGCCACAAAACCTTAACTAGTGGAATAGACTTCCTTATTAATATTTTCACATCTCAATCCCATATTTGAACTGGTTCTTTCTCAAAAGTCAGATATGGTCTAACTTCAATCTCCTCAACCGGTACAATATGTGTAGGATCAGAACAGTAGCGTCTCAACATAGAGACGTGGAACACATCATGAATCCACTCTAATTCCGGAGGTAGCTCTAACTAGTAGGCAACTGGTCCTACTCGTCTCAATATGCGGTAAGGCCCAATAAACCTTGGGATCAACTTGCCCTTGTGCCCAAATCTCAGAACCTTTTTCCATGGTGAGACCTGAAGAAAGACAAAATCTCCCATAGAATACTCAATTTCCTTACGTTTTAGATCCGCATATGACTTTTGTCTGTCTGATGCTGCCTTTAGTCGATCCCGAATTAATCTGACCTTATCCTCAGTATCAGATACTAGCTCAGGGCATAGAACACGCTGCTCACCCAACTCAATCCAACATGAAGGAGTACGACACCTACAACCATATAGTGCTTCATAAGGTGCCATCTATATGTTAGACTGATAGCTATTGTTGTAAGCAAACTCTGCTAGCGGCAAGTAATCCTCCTAATTGCCTCAGAAGTCAATCACACAACTCCTTAACATGTCCTCTAGTATCTGAATCACCCTCTCTGACTGACCATCTGTCTGAGGATGGAACGCAGTACTGAAGTCCAACCATGTTCCTAGAGCTTCATGTAACTTCTTCCAAAACTGAGACGTGAAGCGAGGATCTCTGTCAGATATTATGGAAACTGGTACCCCATGCAGTCTCACTATCTTTGATACATACAGCTTAGCTAGCTTCTATAACGAATAGCCAGTGTGAACCGATATGAAATGGGCAGATTTGGTCGATGGCCTATATCGAATCCTTTTTAGTAGGCGTTAAGGGTAGCCCACTCACAAAGTCCATAGTTACTCTTTCCCACTTCCACAGTGGAATCTTAACTAGCTAAAGCAACCCAGAAGGCAACTAATGTTCCGCTTTAACCTGCTGGCAAGTCGTACATTTCCTCACAAAGTCGGTAACCTCACGCTTAAGACCTGGCCACCAATATATCTCACGAAGATCTCTGTACATCTTATTTCCACCTGGGTGCATAGCATAGTGGCTACTATGCACCTCTTGTAGTATAGACTGTCTCAAATCAGTATCCTTAGGTACACAAATTCTACCTCGGAAACAGAGTACCCCTTCACTGTTCAACCTAAAATCCATAGTATTACCATTTTCGACTTAACGGAACTGAAGACCTAATGACTAATCCTCCAACTGTTTATTCTTAATCTGCTCAATCCACAACAGTTTCACTTGGAGCTCTACCAACAAACTACCATCGTTAAATAAACTAAGGCAAGCAAACATTACCCTCAGATCATTCATGGCTCTACGACTCAACGTGTCAGCCATTACATTAGTTTTCCCAGGATGATATTTGCTCATACAATCATAATCCTTAAGCAGCTCAATCCATCTACACTGCCTAAGATTTAACTCCTTCTAAGTGAGGAGGTACTTGAGGCTTTTGTGATCTGTGTAAATGATACACTTCTTACTGTACAGGTAATGCCTCCAGATTTTTAGTGCGAATACCACCGCAGCTAACTCCAAGTCATGCGTCAGATAATTTGTCTCAAGAATCTTAAGCTGTAGAGATGCATACGCTACCACCTTACCGTCTTGCATCAACACACATCCTAAACCGACATGTGATGCATCATTGTACACAGTGAGCTCTTCCCAGACTCTGGCTGTATTAAGACAGGGGCCTCTGTCAGTACTTTCTTGAGCTTCTCAAAGCTCTCTTACTGCGCATCAGTCTAGTTAAACGACACACCCTTATGTAGCAGCTTAGTTAAGGGTGCGGCAATTAGTAAAAACCCCTCTACAAAGCATCTATAATACCCTACCAGTCCTAGGAAAATGCAAATCTCAGACACCATGTTAGGTAGCTTCCAGTCCAACACTGCCTTAATCTTTCGAAGATCATCCCTAATCTCCTCAGAAGATACCAGATGACCAAGAAATGTTACCTCACATAACCAGAATTTACACTTGCTAAACTTGGTGTACAGTTGTTTCTCCCTCAAAATTTGCAGAACTACTCGGAGATGTTCATCATGTTCATTTTCAGTCCTCGAATACACCAATATTTCATCGATAAATATTACAACAAACCGATCCAAATAGGTCTGGAACACTCAGTTCATTAGATCTATGAAAGTTGTTGGTGCATTTGTCAATCCAAATGGCATTACCAGGAACTCGTAATGACCATAACGAGTCCTAAATGTCATCTTGTGCACATCGACCTCTTTAACCCTCAGTTGATGATACCCCGATTGGAGATCTATTTTAGAGAATACCAATGCTCCTCACAATTGGTCGAACAGATCATCAATCCTTGGCAAAGGGTACTTGTTCTTAACGGTCAGCTTATTCAGTTGTCTGTAATCGATGCACATTCGCATGGATCCATCCTTCTTTTTCACAAACAAGACTGGTGCTCCCCCACTAAGACACACTCAGTCGGATGAAACCACGATCCAGTAGCTCTTGAATCTGGGCCTTAAGCTCTATGAGCTCTTTCGGTGCCATTCTATAAAGGGCGATGGACACTAGAGCTATACTAGGAAGAAGCTCAATCCTAAACTCCATTTCACGTTCGGGAGGTAACCCAAGTAGCTCTTCAGGAAAGACGTCCAAAAAATCCTTAACTATTCTGGTATCCCCTATCGAAGGGTCACCAACATCTGAAACACTGATGTAGGCCAAAAATGCTTCACAACCCTTGCATACCAACTTCTCGGTACTTAAAACTGAAATCACATTCAACAAATAGTTTTGGCATTCCCCGATGACATCTACCTCGCTGTCCTCCTCAGTTCTTAGTGTCATCCTTTTTGTGGCACAATCCAAACTCACTCGGTGTTTGACCAGCCAATCCATCCCTAGTATTTGGTTGAATTCTTCGAAAGGCAGTTCTATAAGATCAGCCAGAAAGACGACTCCTTGTATCTCTAAGGAAACATCTCTAAACATCTTATTTACCCGAACAGACTGCCCTAAAGGACTTAGTACAGTAATCTTACTCGAAGTACTCTCAACCATAACCCCTAGGTCTTTAGTAATTGAGTAGGCAACATAGGAATGAGTAGATCCTATATCTATCAATACAGTGTAGGGTACATTGTAAATAAAGAACGTACCTGTGATGACGTCCGGAGAGTCTGCCTCCTCTCGGCGGCGAGCAGCATACACTAGAGCTAGCTGCCTCACCTCAGCCTGACCAGCTCCTCGGCCAGGTGCTCTCTGACCACGGTCCATACCATTTCCACCTCTGGCCTGCCCACGGCCTCTCGGTGGGTACTAAACAACCCTCTAAGGTGCATTACCAAAACCAGTAGCTGGCACCTGATTGTTCCTCACTGAATAATCTTTAATAATGTGCTTCACAGAACCGCACCTCAAACAAGCCCCAGTCCATTTCTAGCACTCGTCCTGATGGCGTCTCTCACAGTCAGCATAAAACTGCGATCCAGTAGTAGTAGTAGGGGCCTCAACTTTGATCGGACCATCAGCTCTGGCCTTTTTCTTAGGCCTCTAAAATGAATTTGAGGGCTCAGCATCCCTCTTACCTCTACCTTTCTCTCTGTTCTGGCGTTCAGCGCGCTTCACTTCCTCGGTGATTTTTGCCTTGTCAATTAGTGCTACAAAATCCTACTCTATCTGAGGAGCTATCAGAACCCTTAGACTATCTCTATGGCCATCCTCAAATCAAACACACCGCTCGTATTCAATTTCCACCATCCCACGTGCATAGTGGCTCAAACATAGAAATTTAGCCTCATACTCAGCTACTGACTTATCCCCCTGAGTTAGGTTTAGAAATTCCATCTTACGGGCATCCATATAGCTAGCAGCTACATACTTAGCCTAGAAAGTAGTTTTGAAAAACTCCCAGGTCAAACGGTCGACTTGAGTGCCCTCTTTGACAGTAAGCCATCACTTGTAAGCCTCGTCTCTTAGTAGTGATATTGCACCCTTTAGTTTCTGTTCGGGGGTGCAGTTGAGGTCATCCATGATCCTCTCTATGGCCTCAATCCAATATTCAACCACATTAGGGGCAACTCCAGCAATACCCCTGAATATCTCAGCCCCATTAGACCTAATTCGTTCCGTAATTGACCCACGACCTACAACACCAGTACTAGGCCTAGCGACCCTTTCTAGAATCCTCAATATCGATTGGGATAGTGCGTCGTCCCCAACCACTCGATTTTGAGACCTTGTCTCAGTCATAGATGAAGCTGGTGCCTCTCCAGCATCCTCATTAGGCTGGTGTACAGATGACGAAAACCCAGTCCGAGCACCTTCACGGCCTCTACCGCGGGCTCTTCCACGAGTACCTCTAGTGTGACAGCCCAAAGTTGACCCTAGTCGGGAAGTGGTTTCGGGACCGCTAAACCGAGTCACCGAAATGTTTGAATGTGATACTTATTATCTAGAATATGTAATTATGAATGTGTGAAAATTTCAAGCTTCGATTTGGTTGATTGCATGTGAATTTAGTCAATAGGACTTATGTGAGAAAATTCTAAAATGTGATAGGTCAATGTGTGAGGACCTATTAGTGCATGTGGACAACGGGGGGGACTTGCATGTCAAATTCCGCCCTACTAGTAGTGGCCGGCCATGACAAGCATGGTAGACCAAGTTTGATGGCCAAGACATGTCATAGACATGTCTTGTTGGTGCATCATGGGTGGAAAAAAATAAAATAATGGGCATGGAAATTAAATAATGAAAAGGAGTATGGTAATAAAAAAAGAAAGAAAAATGTGTGTAGTTGTTTTCTTTCCCCCCCTTTTGCCGTGAGCTAAAGAAAAGAAAGGAGAGAATTTTTGTTCATCCTTTTCTCATCTTCATACTTGCCGAAACTAGAAAGAAAAACAAAGAAAAAAATTTCTCATCCTTTGGTTCATCCTTGGCCAATAATTTTAAGGAGGAAAGAAGAAGAAAGGTGAAGAGATTCGGCCATGCATGTAGCTAGGCTAAGGTATGTTGATGATGTTCCATGAGATGCATGCATGTTTTAGTTGTTAGCTTGAGTTCTACCTAGTCCATGGTCTAAATCTTGCTATGTGATGGAAATGACATTTGACCATGGATGCATCATTCTTGGTTGATGTTTGATGTGGTGGTGATGAGGCAAGAGGATGAGTTAAAATTCGGCCTAGGTGGAGGTTGTGTTAATGCCATTGCATGCTAAATATGAAGTTTGTTAATGATGCATGTGATGATGACTTGATGATTCTTGAACCTCCTTTTTAGCATTTTTGTGTGAGCACATATGTGCATTGGTTGCTAAATGGAGAAGAATCGGCTAGCAAGTTGTGTGCTAAGGCTGAATGTAACTTTTACATGTTAATGAGCAATGCATGTGTTAAATTGATGGAAAGGGGGAGGATGCTTTACTAGTGTGTATATGTGTGTATTAAGTGTTGAAATCGACCCCAAAAATAGACATGCATATTCGGCCAAGGGGGAAAAATGAGCTAATATGTTGTGTTGATGCATGATTTCACATGTATGTGACTTTAATGTCTAATGTATAAATATGGGCTAAGTGCTTCGTGTTCATCTTTTTGATGCCTAAATGATGAAATCAATTTATTTGTTTAATTAAGCTCAAGAGCAAAGGGGAAATAGATCCGATAAAGGGAAGGAAAAAGTGGTCGAATAGTTAGCGGAATCGTT
Source organism: Gossypium hirsutum (assembly GCF_007990345.1). Taxonomy (NCBI): domain Eukaryota; kingdom Viridiplantae; phylum Streptophyta; class Magnoliopsida; order Malvales; family Malvaceae; genus Gossypium; species Gossypium hirsutum. Next base: position 77,322,349 of record NC_053424.1, on the reverse strand, counting down.
CGACAACACCCGAGGTAAGTTCTTGAGTAAGAGAGCTTAAATTACGATGTGATTAAATCATGTTTTAAGCAAATGAAAATCATGCTCTATGTGTGGCTATTGAGCCGAATGTGCAAGGATGGTATGTGCCTTGTGTTTGAGTTTTGCTAATGAAAAAGAAATACAAATGTGCCATGAATTATTGTTAGATGTGCATGATTAATTGAATGCTGTCCGGGCTAAGTCCCGAAGGCTTGTGCTAAGTGACTATATCCGGACTAAGATCCGAAGGCATTTGTGCGAGTTATTAATTCCGGGTTAAGTCCCGAAGGCCTTTGTGCGAGATACTAATTTCGGGTTAAGTCCCGAAGGCATTCGTGCGAGTTTTAAAATCCGGGTTAAGTCCCGAAGGCATTGTATGAGTTACTATAACCGGGCTATGTCCCGAAGGCACTTGAACGAGGAGCTATATCCGGTTAAATTCCGAAGGTACGTGATTTTGGTAAAGAATGAGCTTGCTGTAAAATTCCAGCTAATACTCGAAAAACATCCCAATATTGGGATATGTTACGTATGTGTTGAATTTAATCGAGCCCTTACAAATAAATATTCGCTCAGTTGATGAACGAGCTACCGGCCTTCGGCTAAGTTGGTCTTTTGTGTATGTACATAAGGGTTAACGTTGTGAAGTAAGTTTGATATCGGAAAATTGTGTATTATGAAATATTCCGTTTAGCTAAATGTGTGCTATTATTTCGTTACGCTGGAATTCCTTGCTCAAACTTACTAAGCATAAATTGCTTACTTCGTTCCATTGCTCCTCTATTTTATAGATTTTTGGTTCTCCAGCTATCGGACTCGGGATCTTGAAGTCGAAGTCGCCACACTATCAAAGGCTCTTTTGGGTACTCTTTGGTTGAATTTTGATATGGCATGTATAGGACGACCCATTGTTGTTTTCGAGTACTTTATGTGATGTGTAAGTTTTGGATAGCCATGCGAAAATGGCTTATATGTGTTTGAGTATAATGTTATAATCATTTGGTGTGGATATGCTTGACAAGGATTGGCCACGGGGATGGTTAATCACTTTCATAAATTGTGCTATGTATGCAAAAAGGCTAGTTGAACCATGAAATAGGTAAAGCCTACCTTAAAGGTAGATGCTGACAGCAGCAGTGACGTAGATTTGGAAAATCACTAAAAATAGTAGGAATGGAATTAACTAGTGAATAAATTATGTAAACAAACCTTGAAGAATCTACTTTCATGGGAAAGTAACGAAACAATCATATGGATAGTATGTTAAGAGATATTCAGGTTCTCGTGAGATAGGGCCAGAACGGGTTCTGGATTCCTTGTTCCTGACTTTGGAAATTGATTATAAATTAACCGGAGATAATTAGGAGTCATACCATATATGTATAGATTCCTCTCTGAGTCTTGTTTCTATAGAAATAAACGGTATCAGTATTGGAGCCCTGTACAAGGAGATATCCAAGTCGTAATGCGCAAAGGTCAGGGTAGTCGATTCCTGTAACATGGGAGACTTTAACTAATAAACTGTACTAATTGGCCTGATCAAAAATTCTAGAAAAAATATGTAGATAGGCATATGAGTCTAGTTTCGGGGAAAAATCACGAAACTGATTTTCGAGTTGTGAAGCTCAAGATATGATTTTTAAAGCGACTAGTACACAGATTGGGCAGTGTCTGGAAATTTTTCAAAGTTTGTTAACACCTCGTGTTCGACTCCGGTGTCGGACTCGGGTTCGGGGTGTTACATTTTATTGGTATCAGAGCTACGGTTTAGTCGATTCTAGGACTACCGTAATGTGTTGGGTCTAGCTATACATGCCATTTTATGTGATTACTTGATAGTGTGGTGATTTCTGACAATTGTAAATGTGTTTATTTATAGTAATGGATCCCGATCGTGACCGAGAGGTAGCTGATGATCTTGAGAGTGTAGCGCCTGCTCCCGCACAAGGGACAGCGCCGGTGGACTCTCAACCTAATGCTAGTAACCCGAATGATGAAGCTAGACAAGCTTTCTATAGCGTGATGAATGATTGGTTCAACCAATACATTCGAACTAATACGGCTGTTCCACAACCTCCCTTCCCGACTAATACTACCCCCGCACCTACAATACCACCGGTAACGGACCAATAAGGTCAAATAAGCCCCTAGTTGATAGAATCCGAAAACATGGGCTACTGAATTTAAGGCTATGGATAGCGATGATGCCGAGCAAGTTGATTTTGGCTGGACAACACTATCCGGGTACTCGATGAGCTATCTTGTACACCCGATGAATGCCTAAAGTGTGCTATCTCCTTGCTACGTGATTCTGCCTACTATTGGTGGAGTACTCTGACTTCTGTTGTGCCCCGAGAGCAAGTAACTTGGGAGTTTTTCCAAACTGAGTTTCGGAAAAAGTATATCAGTCAGAGATTTGTTGATCAAAACGGAAGGAATTCTTGAGCTTAAGCAAGGCTCCATGTTGGTTACTGATTACGAGCGAAATTTGTTAGACTTAGCAAATACGCTCGGGAATGTGTTTCGTCCGAAGCTATTATGTGTAAACGCTTCGAGGATGGCTGAATGAAGATATAAAAATGTTCGTTGGCGTTCTTGAAATACGAGAGTTCGTGGTACTTGTTGAACGAGCTTGTAAAGCCGAAGAGCTTAGAAAGAAAAGCAAAGAGTTGATGAGGGAACTGGAGAGTTTCGTAAAAGATCCTCGGGAAGGTCTCTTCAACAGACATCGAAGAGATTTCGAGATGATGCGGGCCAGTTTAGAGGCACTTCGGGCCTTTTTAGACGAGATCGTGATCGACCCCCTGTGGGTACACGAGGCACTTCGGTCGCCAGTGTTGGGCATGAACGTCGAGATAGAACGAAATGTCGATATTGCGGTAAATGCATTCGGGAGTTGTAGATTCTCTGACCGCTCCTGTTACAAGTGCGGATCAGTTGACCACTTCATTAAAGATTGCCCGAGGTTGTTTGAACAGAATGAAAATCAGAGTGGGAAACCGGGCGCTACCACTGCTCGAGGTAGACCATCTGGAAATACGGGCAATGCTAGTGGTGGTCAGAGAGGATCTAGAGATGATATAACCAGATCCGAAGCTCGTGCGCCTGCTAGAGCTTATGCTATACGTGCCCGCGAGGATGCTTCTGCGCCTGATGTTATTACCGGTACATTCACTCTCTTTGATACTAATGTAATTGCTTTGATTGACCCCGGTTCTACTCATTCTTACATATGTGAAACCTTAGCATCCAGTAAGACTTTACCTATTGAGTCTACTGAGTTCGTAATTCGGGTGTCAAATCCCTTGGGTCGTTACGTGCTTGTCGACAAAGTGTGTAAGAAATGTCCCCTGGAAATTCGAGGTTCCTGTTTTCCGGCGGACTTGATGCTTTTGCCGTTTGATGAATTTGATGTTATCCTTGGTTTGGATTGGTTGACCATGCATGATGCGATTGTGAATTGCAAGAGCAAGACTATTGATTTGAGGTGCGCAAATAACGAAGTAGTCCGAATTGAGTCTGCGGACTTGGAGGGGATGCCAGCTGTAATATCAGCAATGTTGGCACAGAAATATGTAAGAAAAGGGTGCGAAGCATACCTTGCGTATGTACTTGATGACAAAGAATTAGAAAAGAAACCGAATCTGTGCCGGTGGTTTGTGAATACCGGATGTTTTTCCGGAAGAATTACCGGTTTACCACCTGTTCGGAAGGTAGAGTTGGTATTGAGCTTGTACCTGGACTACGCCGATTTCGATAGCTCTGTATCATATGGCACAACCGAGTTAAAGGAGTTGAAGCTCAGTTGCAAGAACTGACGGATAGAGGTTTCGCTCGACCAAGTTTCTCACCTTGGGGTGCACCAGTATTGTTCGTGAAAAAGAAGGACGGAACCATGAGGTTGTGCATTGACTATCGTCAGCTGAATAAGTGACGATAAAGAACAAATATCCGTTGCCGCGCATCGATGATTTGTTCGACCAACTGAAGGGAGCCTCAGTGTTCTCAAAAATAGATTTGAGATCGGGCTATTATCAGTTGCGAATTCGAGATTCAATATTCCCAAAACTGCCTTCAGAACGAGATATGGTCACTACGAATTCTTAGTGATGCCGTTTGGGCTCACTAATGCCCCTGCGGTATTTATGGATTTGATGAATCGGATCTTCAGACCGTATTTGGATCGGTTCGTAGTGTGTTCATTGATGACATTTGGTCTATTCAAGAGATGAGACGAACATGCTGAGCATCTGAGGCTAGTGCTGCAATTTTGCGGGATAAGCAGTTATATGCTAAGTTCAGTAAGTGTGAGTTCTGGTTAAAGAGGTTAGCTTCTTGGTCATGTGGTATCCGCGTCGGGTATTCGAGTTGACTCGAACAAAATTTCAGCCATACTTGACTGGAAACCTCCGAGAAATATTACTGAAGTTCGGAGCTTTTTGGGGCTCGCCGGTTATTACCCCCGGAACGATTTGTCAAAGGTTTCTCGATGATAGCCACACCAATGACGAAGCTACTTCAAAAGGATGTTAAGGTTCGAGTGGACGGAGAAATGTCAGAAAATGGTTTCGACCAACTGAAAACTCATTTGACTGAAGCTCCAATTTTGGTGCAACCCGAATCAGGTAAGAGTTTTGTCATTTTATAGTGACGCATCCCTACTTGGGTTGGGTTGCGTATTGATGCAAGAAGGTGAGTCGTGCCTATGCGTCGAGACAATTGAACCCACAGAGAGGAATTATCCGACCCATGATCTCGAACTAGCTGCCATCGTGTTTGTTTAAAATATGCGACATTATCTGCTTTGGTGAGTGCCTGTATTGTTCGGATCACAAAAGTCCAAAATTTGAAGACCAACGAGACTTGAATCTGGCAGAAGACGTTGGCTTGAGTTGTTGAGATCGTCGA